>NC_137005.1:39678797-39769082 GCF_032717465.1 Coenobita brevimanus | reverse complement strand
GTTGTTGTTGTTGTTGTTGCTGTTGTTGTCGCACCAGGTCTCATCTGAAAAGTGAACCCAGTGATTGTAGGCTTAAGTTGCTCACAGCCCAGTCCACCATCCTCACTTCCAGGTTGGATAGGGGAGTTAGTTGAGGGGCTTGTGTATAACCGTGTAGTTGATAATAGTAGTTATATCAGTGCCACCACATGAAGGCGTCCCTCTCCAGAACCAAGAAATGAGAAGAATAGGGTCTATGTGAGTGGGAGTTCGGAGGTGTTTGGAAATGATGAGTAAGCCACGAAGAAGCTGGATAGATAAGATAAATGTGTGAGAAAACAAGGTATGAAGGTCAGTGAAGGTAGAGTTTACAGGGATTTTGCTGGATGAAGTATTTACGGAGGAGTACAGTCGGCTTCGGGGACCATGTTACCCTTTGCCATCCCGCTCTCACTCATGTGGCAGCGGCGTACTAGTCGTGTGGGTGGGAGGCAGACAGCAGAGATTTTTCGTATTAAGTATTGTGATACAGTACATCGACATATTAACATGCAGTCGAAGGACCCACCGGGGATATAATATAATGTGGAATCTCTGTAAGGTGATGTGGTGTTACCCACAGTAAGGGAGGGGAGAGGGGGGAGGGAGGCAGGTCAGGAGAACGGGAATGCCGAAGTGAGAATGAAGCGGCAAAACAACTTGTGAACTGCAGTGTTACGAACACCTCACAGTTTACGATTACTAAGGCCTTGTGAGTTTTTAGGGCCTGGATGTCCCCATAACCTCCTACTCTTCTCCCCCTAGAGGCATGTAAGACAATGACGGAAGGGAGCTAGGACAGCATCTCTATTACCCATTATAACCCAGTGGAAACGTGGGACAGCTTCATTCCCCTTCCCTTCCTCCCTTCGTCTCCCATTCACGGTGCTTCGATGCTTCACCACCTCCTCCTTTCACCTTCCCATTCTCCTGACACTCCCCCTCCCTTTTCTCCCTTCCCTTACCACACCCCCTCCATCATCCTACCTCTTTCACCTCGCCACCATTTTCTTTATCAGAGGCAGCATTATAAGTAACACCACATACCCTCATACAGATTCCCTATTATATCCTCTGTATTTCATTCAATCGTATCTTAATATGTCGATTTGCTGTATCACACTATACGATAAATCTCTGCTGTCTGCCTCCTACCCACACGAGTATATAGTGCGTCGTTGCCACATGAGCCAGAGCGGGGTGGCAGGGGGTAACACGACTCCTGGAGCAGACTGTACGAGTACATGGTAAGGGTTTGACACCTCTCATTTAACTCCATTGTCAAGAGAATTACTCTGTCTGGCAGAGGTGTGTGTGTGTGTGTGTGTGTGTGTGTGTGTGTGTGTGAAAATCTCGAAGATACATGAACAGCTTGAGCAGATTTTTACGCTTGTGAGATGGCGCCACGATTGCTAGGGCTTGAATGACGTGTGAATGCTCTTCATGGCTCTCCTACTTTTGTATTTTCATTGTTTCTGTTCGTACCTACCAAAACCTTGGGCGGGAAAAGAGGTCGAGATGATGATGATGATATGATGGCACAACCACGACGGCGTCCTTTTCACTCTAGTCATGCAGTCTACAGATGAAATTATCCAAGGTTTACATATGGTCTTTATTACCCCTTCACCTGGATGGATGTAGCCTTCGTTAACTCCTTCACTTAAATGCCCTATTAATGTAAATAAAACTGGTCAGTAGCAGCAGGATAAACTGAAAATTGTATCCATAGGCTGGAAGGGTTAAATCAGAACTTCTGTTCCTTTTTTTTCCTTCCGTCACTCCCCTGTAAGTCAGACAATTTGTGTGGTCTGTGTATCTGTGTATATGCTGGAAGTCAGATATTGTTATCCCCTTCTGGTCTAATCAAGGTTAAAGTACAAGTGAATACCAATGACGTCTCTCGGCTAAAAGGATCATCATCATCATCATCATCATCATCATCATCAGGAGCAGCAGCAGCAGCCATTCCTTTTCTTCCCCATCAGGATCGTGAGGGTCCCGGGCTAGGGTATTCGGTCCCAACACTGAAGGTCAAGGTGACCAAGCTCACTCGACCCTGAGAGGCGCCATGTGAGCAATAAACCTCAACCATTTCTCAAGCGGAAACCATTACAGGCTTCATCCAGCTGGAGCACTGTAACCCACCAGACCACCAGTCGTCATTTGGTTATATGGTTGCCACTCAGAGAAGCAAATGGTTTCCTGGGTTACATGAAACCCATTGGTTGTCACTCAGTGTACAGTTAAGTCACCTGTAGACAGCACAACAACGAGTAAGTCGATGATGGGCGCCCCTCCTGCTACAATAATAATCTATCTATCTATATACTTAGGCTGCTTCCCCCAAAGAAAAGGAGGTGGCCGAGACAGGACAACACACTCCCAATTTACTCATCCACGCACACGCATTTGTTCGTATCTTAGACCCAGTGGGAGAAGGGACAGATTCTCATCGCATCACACTGCACGAGGGTCAACTGCACGGTGCAATCAGCGACATCCGCAGCAGGACCCGGCAGCAGAGCTGGTTTAACCCTGCCACTTCATAATGGACCCATCCCCTTACCCGCACCTGACTTGATCCAAAGCTGATCAGACCAAATGCGGGAGAACATCCCCTCAGGGCCGCGCCACCATCAATTCATTCACAATTTCTTTCCAATCATTCCTATCACGCCCAACCACGCTTCCTTGCTCAACAGACATCCCTCTTGCATCTAACACTGTCTTCACACTGTCCATCCCATCCTATTCGTGGTTTTCCTCTCAGCCTTACACCTGTCACATCCAATTCAGTTCTTTTTCACCAATCGCACTTCATCCGTTTTCTCCATATGCCCAAACCATCGCAACACTCTCTGCTCAACTCGATCAGCCATCTCCCGCATAACTCCAGTTCTCCTTAGCACTTCATCATTTCTCTCGATCCATACGCGCCACTCCACACATACTCCTCACACATCTCATCTGCATTACATTCAAACTTTCCACTCCACACATACTCCTCAGAGATCTCATCTCCAGTACATTCAAACTCTTCCTCTCTGCTACACCCATATTCCATGTTTCAGCCCCATATAACGCAGTCGGTAGCATTACACCCTCATACAGCCTTCTCTTTACATCCATTCTAAGCAAACAACATCTAAACACTTTCTTCATTCCTCCCAGCACCTTAACTACTTCATTTATTTTAACTTCACTTCTACATCTATTCTTCCATCCACAGCAACATGTGACCCTAAATACTTAAAACACTCTATCTCCTCAAGCACCTTTAAAACTATATTCATCCTCCTACCATCTACCAACCTCGCACACGTCATCACTTTACTCTTATTCTCATTTGCTCTCAATTTCCTCCTTGCACACACTCTTCGAAACTCCTTTACCAACTGTCTCAATCTCTCCTCCAAATCAGCCACCGGTGCAGTATCATCTGCAAACAGCAGCTGATTCAGATTCCACTCTTTACCATCAGCATTCACCAGACTCAAATCTCCACCTAACAGTTTTGGTTTTACCTCTCTTATAACACCATTCATATAAAAATTAAACGACCAGGGTGACATCACACATCCCTGCCGCAGCCCCACTCTCACGAGGAACCAATCACTCACAGTATTTCCCACTCCTACACATGCTTTATTAATTACATAAAAACTTATCACTCCTTTTAACAGCCTACCATCAGGTCCATACAGTCTCAAAACAGTCCATAAAGCCTCCCCACCAGTTCTACCATACACTTGCTCTAAATCCATGATCGCCCAAAACACATCTTTACCTTTCGCTAAATACTTTTCACACACCTGTCTCACAGCAGACACCTGATCCACGCATCCCCTTCCTCTCCTAAAGCCACACCGCTCATCACCAGTCACTCCCTCCGTACCCTTTCTCTCTTAATTAACACTCTGCCATACACCTTACCTACAACACTCAACAGACTTATACCCCTAAAGCTAGTACATTCATTCTTATCACCCTTACCATTATACAGTGGAACCATACAAGCACTTGTCCAGTCAATCGGCACCATACCGCTCAGAAAACACACATTCAGCAATCTTACTAACCACTCAATAATAGTCGCTCCACCACCTTTCAGGCATTCCACATCACACCCATCCATACCTGCAGCTTTCCCTGTTTTCATCTCCTTTACTGCCTCATGCACTTCCTCCATTGTGATCAAAGCATCATTCAGCTCTCCCAACACATTTATTCCTTGCACCCTTCCATCCGCCACAATCTCAGCCTCCCTTTCCTCCTCCATATTTAACAACCTTTAAAATGACTCTGCCCATTTCATCCTTACTGCATACATCTCACTTGACATCCTTCCATCCTCTGCTTTTACTTGCTTTTCCTTCCCAGACTCTCTCTTTCGCACCCTTTTCACTTCCTTCCAAAACATTTTCTTAGTCAGTTGAAAATTCTCAGTTAACTGCCTACCCCTCCTCTCATATGCTACCACTTTACCATCATGCACAGCCCTTCTCGCCATATTCCTCTTTTCCTTATACCTATCATATGACACCTCATCCATCCTCTGCAGCCACACCTCATATGCACCACAGTAATAATAATAATAACAATGATAATAATAATAATAATATTATTATTATTATTATTATTATTATTATTATTAACCTGTACTCTCCCGGTTTTTTCGGGCCCCTCCACCCTCTGAAAACCCGATTAATTTTCGATTTTTTTTTCTCTCAAACAATCCCTTTTGGTGAGAAACTAATAAAAATCACCAAGAAAGTTGCTCCCGTCACCCCTAAGTGCTCCTAAGGTGGGTCCCCGTCACCTCAGCCAGGTGTTCTGTGGCCAGGCTAGTCTGCTCCGTTTTCTGCAGTGGGAAGGAGGAGGGTAACTAATCAAAACCAACCTTAATACATATATTTACATTTATTTGCTACAAAAGTACATATACAGCAACACTATTGTGGTATATATATAAAAAAAAATGGGTGAAAATAACGTAGGTTCATAATGGTACTACCCATAAACCGCTGATTTCTGGCACACTTGACTAGCTGATGCTGTTGTTTCCACTAACATTCACTAGACTCTAGAGGAAGGTCTCACTCGTCTGTCTGCCATGAGTCACCAGCAAAATCTGAAAAATGTGCATGCAATGTGCTTTGAAATTGCGAATTGTATGGTGTTCAACGGCGGGACCACGGCAGCTACCATGTACTGTCGTACAAAGTACGATGTCGGGAGGGTACGGATTAATATTATTATTATTATTTACTAGAACTCTGTAACTGTCCTTCAGACAGTCACTAGTCTCCACCTACTGTTTCATACAATGACCTTGGCTCCATTCGGGAGATTTGGAATTTTTTTCTCTCAGCAATAGGCCATACCGGGACACATAACCTGGGCCACTCAGATTCCTTGCACAGATCGTGTTGAAATTTCCAGTAGACATGACCAAGTTATCTTGTTCACATCATCATACTGATATGACTCATTCTGACATGCCCTTTCACTGTGCATAAAGGATCTGGAATTTTTTTTCTATCAGCAATGGCCCATGGCAGGACACATAAACTCGGTCCTTCAGATTCATTGCACAGTCTCCATTTCCCCTGGAGAATCGTTTTGAAACTCTGAGGCGGGAATAATAATACCAGCGAAAACAATAGTCTCCACCTATGGAATAGGTGGAGACTAATAGTAGTAATAACTAATAATAATATTTTTACTAACAAGGAGGAACACTCAGAGTGCAACACTCACGCCCACGAACTGGTCTAAGGGCCAGATATTTGACTTTGTCCTGTGATCTTCAGCTTTAACCGAATTCTCTCAAAATCTAATTACTTCATGACTGCCTGACCCTGAACCCTTCCACCACTTTTGGTCCAAATCACATCAAAAATTCTAAGTAACTCTCGTCCTGTGGCCTGGAATTCTGACTTTTCCTTTTTATCTTGACCTTTAACTGACTGTTCTTGAATCGAATGTCTTCATCTTGCCATACTTTAAACCCTTCCTTAAAATCTGTGAGGTCAAATGAAACTATGAAGCTGACCCAGCCACTTGGCCTTGTTCTTTAACTAATTTTTCTCTAAGGCAGTCAGTCAACTCCTTCGCTGATCCTGAAGCCTTCCATCAAGTTTGTGCCACATCAGATCAAATCTGTTTTTAGTTATTTTGTTCATACAGACACACTGGTTGAAATTTGACCTTGTTGTGTGACCTTGATCTTTGACTGATCATTCTCAGACTCAAACACTTTTTTTAATTACACTCAGCTCTTGCACCAAGTTTGGTCTAAATAGGTTAAAGACTAAGTTGATCTTACTAGGTTAAATTTTGACCTAGCCATGCGATCTTGACCTTTGATATATTTCGAGAAACAATAGGTCAACCTCTTGACTGTTCCTCTACCATTATGTTAAATTTGGCTAAAGTCAGATTAAAACTGTACGGGTTATCACTCACACACGCACGAGCAAGCATGGCCGCATTCAGCAAGAAATAGGTGTATAAAGATAACACAATGAATAAATCAGTATGCAGTAATGACCACCAACTGTACATTTACCCTAACGGTATATAATAAATGTGTGCCACAGGTAAACAACTACCATCCAGCGGTGGTGTGGTCTGATGGGGCTGATGATGTAGCAGATTGGTACTGGAACTCCACCGTGTTCCTGGCGTGGCTGTTCAACGAGTCCCCCGTCAAGGACACAGTGGTGGTTAATGACAGGTGGGGCCTTGGCACAAGCTGTCATCATGGGTCCTTCTACACCTGTAAGGATCGCTATAATCCAGGTGAGACTAACTAGGGTGAACATTGGGTAATCTTAAGGAATTTCTGCATCTGTATAAACACTTATATTGATGCAAAGATTGATGATGGTCAGTAGTAGGTGTGATCAATAACGGATAACCATAATCCCTTCTACATGTGTATAGACCAATATACAGTAAAAGTTCTTTAATCCGGAATACAGTAGCCCATGGACCTTCCGGATTATCAGATTTTCCAGACTATCAGACAGGTACCTGAAAATGTTCAAAACACACCCAAAAAAATAACATCCGGGACCTCCTGAATGTCAGCATGTGTATGGAATTGGATAGTTCGGTGCACAACTTTCAGCTATTTTTCTATATTTTTCATTTTTTCCCGATTGCTCTCGATTTTTTACCTAAAAAAGCTAAAAATGACCCTGGGCTGAAAATTCCAAACCATCGGGTTTTTCAAACCATCGGATGCCGGATTATCGGAAGTTCAGTGTAATCTGAGTGCAAATGACAGATGTTGGTGCATGATGGGGGTGACACTATAGTCATGGATCCTTCCACGCCTGTAAGGACTGCTGTAATCCAGGTGAGAATGATAACTGATGGATAATTATAAATGGTATCAATTGTAGGTGTAGATCTGTTATAGATGGTGATCAGTGATAGATGAGAACTTGACATTATATGTTGCCATTGCTCTTTCTTCACCTGTACAAAATGTCATAATTCAGGTGAGAAACTGGTGAGGGTATATTAAAGGTGGTCACTGATATGTGGGGGTGCTATAATCCAAGTGAGAATAACAGATGGTGCTCAGTGATAGGTGGAATGCCTCGTGCTGTAGCTTATTATTTTGGATCTATATGCACCTGTAAAGAACGCTATTATCCAGGTGAGAATGATGGGCGATATATGTTAGCCAATAATAGGTCACCATGGGCGCTTCCTCATCTGAAAAGGCCATTGTATTCCTGGCGAGAATAGGTGGGGTCTCAATATAGCTTACTATCTCTGATCCCCCTACACCGGCAAGGAGCACTGGACTCGTAATCCAGGCAGGAAAACAGTAGTGGTCAGTGGGTGGTGGTTCTGATGTTTTCAAAAACTGTGCTTCCATGCTGACACCCATCCTAGGCTGACTCTTTCGCCCTTGTCAAGTGGCTGTTTTCCATCTGGCTGGAAGCTTACCCTCACTTAGTCGGTACTGAAGAAGGGTGACCAGACCCGGTCTTCTCTCTCCCAGTTGATTTAATTTATTGTGTTTCTAAAGCCTTTCAGCCCACCATGAACTGTAAGATTTGAAATACATTTTTTCTTATAATCTTTCTGGCTGCCAATACTGATTTCATCAGGGACGCTACACTGGTGATCTTCCATTCCGCGCAATTCTCTGTCACTTTCTTTCTAGGATTTCAGTTCAATACTTGCTATTGTTCTTTTCGTCGGGCATATGTTTTTCATTTCCAAACTGCCCCCCTACATTTCCTATCTCCTTTCCTGTGCTTTCGTCTTACTTTTCCTTTCCAGTCGCTCCATAGCTGTTAAAGATGGTCACTGTTCTTTCTTGCGAGCTATGAGCCATGATAATCGCGGTTCTGTCACCAGCTTTGTTGCTCCTATTGATTTACTGAGCTTAGCATGTTATGTTGACAGTTCCATCCTTCTTTTGAGTATCCGTATCAGTCCGTATAAGGTTTCCTGCAGGACCAGACCTTGTCCTAAGAAGAAGAATGATAGCTGGAAGTTCTCCCAGCATATGCTGCTCTGAAAGGTTGTTTGTTGCTTAGTCGTCACGATTCAAAAGCTGCCTGAATGCAATGAATTAGTGCTGATCTCTTCCTCTGGCCAAACTGCAGGTTCAGGAAGGGAACGCCGAGAAGATTGTTTTATGTGAACACAGCCGAGAATTCCTTAACGCAGCGTAACGTCATGATAGTTGAGCAGAAATTCACTTGCCTCTCTACGGAATGAAAGGGAGACAGAACTACTAGACTCCCAGAGCGTAACACAGCTCCCTCCCAGTAAAGTATCCAGTAGTTGTACAGAGTCTCTAAGAATGACCTGAATTCCTAATGGTATAACTACTGGTCTACATCTCACACTGCCCAGGTACTATCTGGAAGGAATTTCTGTAGTAATGACAGTGCCAGTGACAGCTGAAGTATTGCATTGGCTGTTTTGTGTGTGTGTGTGTGTGTGTGTGTGTGTGTGTGTGTGTGTTAGAGTCTGTTTATGTCATCAACAATACCCACAAGGGTGACAACGACCAAATGAATGGACATGCTGCGAGAATGAAATTTAACACTTTCGCTGCTACAAAGCTTATAATATTTAATCTGATTGACTTCTGACAATTAAAGACAACAAAAGCAAATTTACCATAGTTAGACTCGAACCCTGAATATGGGTACTTGAGATCAGGAGGCTGTTGTTTAACCCCGGTCTGTCTGGTCGGCCACAGGTAAGCAACTGCTTCTGTGGTACCATCCAGTACAAACATACACCGTGTAGGGAAATGGCACCATCTTGTGGCAGACTGTACCTCACTCGGGTCTGACCAGGGTCCTTCTCCATGACCAGGTACAAGGAAATATGAGGAGACATGGCTTCCAGGTGGGCACAGCAGCTGCTTTGCTCCACCCAGGGTTCACAGCACCATAACATACAGTATCGTCAGGAGATAAACACTGTAACCACTGACCCACCATTCTAGTGATGTATTTCCTGTGTGTGTTGCAGGAGTGTTACAGCCACACAAGTGGGAGAACTGCATGACGCTGGACAAACGGTCGTGGGGGTATCGACGCAAGGCACCGGTCACTGACTACCTCACTATAAACGCAGTCATCTCAGAGCTGGCTTCGACTATTAGCTGTGGAGGTAAACATGCTTAGTCTCAATGTAAATATAATATTTCAGTAATGTGAGTGGACATTGAGTGACAAGCCAATGGATTTCAAATTTTCTCAGAAATTACTTGTTATGCCAGGTGGTAATCATATAACTAATCCATGGGGTAGAAGAGAAAAATTTTGTCCTTGTATTCCCTGCATTCTTAAATGGCGAAATGGGAAAGGGTAATGTGAATGAGGGATCCCACACCATCTGTTCTTCCCCTGGCAGGCATCCAGAAAGCCTCGGATCTGGGTCCTGTAGAGATGAGAGTAGGTGTTCCATTCTGCGAGTGTTTCTTCATGTTTTTATACAGATATTTATTGCAGGTAATATTCTGATCAACGCTGGTCCCACACACGACGGCCGTATTCCCGCCATCATGGAGGAGCGGCTGAGACAACTTGGGTGGTGGCTGGGGGTGAACGGCCTGGCGGTGTATGAGTCGAAGCCGTGGACGCACCAGAATGATTCCCTCACGCCAGGTGTATGGTACGTGCACCACATGTATGGACTACCATAAGGAGAATTTTGCTATCCCTTCTCGGTTGGCTGACTCAATGGAAGGTGTTACGGGAAGTATTTTATGTGACAGTAATGAGAAACACACAACAAAAGAGTATGAGAAAAAAGGATGCTTTCGGTTGTTTGGGGAGGAATTGACTATGAGCATTACTGAATGAAAGAGTTTGGAAATATTTGTCATGTTAAGAGAGAGGGAGAGAGAGAGAGAGAGAGAGAGAGAGAGAGAGAGAGAGAGAGAGAGAGAGAGAGAGAGAGAGACAGACAGACAGACAGACAGACAGGCAGACAGAGACAGAGAGAGTAGTGAATGGGTGAGAATCTGCAGTGTCCATCTACTCGTGTCTCTTCCACTGCAGGTACACTCAGAAGGAAGGCACTGTGTACGGTATAGTGCTGACGTGGCCTCCAGGTGATGTGCTGGTGCTGGGATCTGTTCTACCTACACCATCCACACACATCTCAATGCTGGGATATCAGGGTGCACTACAGGTATTTGCTAGCCTCTGTGTGTGTGTGTGTGTGTGTGTGTGTGTGTGTGTGTGTGTGTGTGTGTGTGTGTGTGTGTGTGTGTGTGTGTAAGTATAATCACGACACACATACATCAGTACCTCTCTGTCGCAGCTCAATACCTTGCCCTCTCCCTCTGTCATTGTTTACATTATTATTACTATCTTCGTTTGCGTCTGTCTTCGTGTCTTTCTTTGTATCTGTTACCAATCGCCATTAATTGCGCTGATAAAACCAGCACATGAGAATAATATAGGCAGCTTCTGGGGAAAAAAAGATCAGCTTCCTGAGATCTAATATAAATTCACATGATCGGGTTGTCAGGCCAGGTATATTCCGTGGGATGTTTTGGGCGCTTTTCGAAGTTAGAATGTTTGTTTTACGCGGTTTGCACAAATATGAATTTCCTGATTAAAAAAGAAAGAAAAATGACCCCTGTCCCACGTCCCTTTTGTCCTTAAGGATTTCTAAGATAAATTTTGAGCAAGCCTGTATATATAGCCCATACAAAATTCCGTTCGTAGTAAAATGTGGATATTTTCTTGCCGATCGGGATTAGGGATAGGGGGCTGTTTCTACTCCCCCGAACCCACAATGATTCTGTGTCCAGTTAGTTTCTTTAGCCTTTCTGCGTCTACGGCCATGATAATTTCGTTTTTCTTTATTTTCTACTTTAAAATGAAGAACTGGGAGGAGATCTTTTCAGGTGCGTGTTGCCCATAGTGTGTTGATGATCTTGCTTTGAGGCAGAGACATCCTCATGCAAATATTCGGCACCAAACCTTGAATGCCGTAGCCGTGCATAGTGAAGGCGGGTTACACACACACACACACACACACACACACACACACACATGCACACATATGTACAGTTATTTATTTAATTATTTATTTATTTATTGTATATACATTCATACAGTCCAGTAAAAGATTATTTTTTTTCCTTGGGAGATATTTGTATAGGGCAGTATTGATGTTGTACACAGTGTTGTGTATACTACACGAGCGGCATACAACATACATACATACAGGAGATGGAACACGTGAATAAAAATATTGTTTAATGTTTATCTGTACTGATTAATGGTATATTTCATTTATAAATTGTTATTCTTAAATTAGTTCTTGAAGATTGACTACAGCTTCTTAAATATTTCTGTTTTGGCAGTTACTGATATTTGTCATGAAAAGTGTGTGTGTGTGTGTGTGTGTGTGTGTGTGTGTGTGTGTGTGTGTGTGTGTGTGTGTTTAAGATTGACTAAACACATTTCGCCAGTTATCTGGATTTTCAAAATCTTGCACTGTAATAATAGAAGGCTGTAAATTTTTATCCATTTATTCAAATTATATATTTAAAATTAGCTTCGAAACGCAAAATTGCATTGATGTGATTGGCTGTAGTGGATGGAAATATAATTCTATAGCGGAGACTTCAAATCTGTGGCACCGCATCAGCCTTCCTAAGAGATCATATTAATCACAATGAAGGTTCATATGTAAACATCCACTTCAGAAAATCCGCAGACAGAAACAATAAACTTAACATAATGCCCTTCTGTAGGTACAAAAGGATGAGTCCCCATTAAGAGGCAATATGGCGAGCTCTGGTTCGATTTATTTTTTATTTTTATTTTTTATGCAAGGAAGAAGGAAGCAAAGGCCAGGACCAAACCGTTCCTTCAAAGAGAGAGAGACAGAGAGAGAGAGAGAGAGAAAATCAAGATCCGATCATTTCGTGATGCCTGGACACATTGCGTTTGAAAGGCTGGAGATCATAGGAAGTAGAAAATACAGACAGAGGGAGACAGTTCCAGAGCTGACCTGTTGCATAAATGAAGAACTGGGAGTAACGGTTATTTAACTCTTGCATTCGAGAGTTGGACAGAAAAGGGATGAGAGTTTGCTACTAAGCGGGTGCTACGCGCCCGTCGTAGAGGTGGAGGGATGCATGCAGACAGTTGATAGGAGCTGTGATCATTGAAGTAGCGATAGAAATGAGATAAAGATGCAACAGTGCGGCGAAGACAGGCTGAAGGGAGCCAGTAAGAGGAGGAGACATAATGAGACGAAAAACCTTTGACTCAACCCCACTAAGAAGAGCTGTATGAGGGGAGCCTTCCCACACATGAGAGTTGTACTCTGCACAGGGACGAATAAAACCCGTGTATAAAGTCAACAACTGTGCAGGGGTAAAGAAGGTACGGAGTCGGCTTAGCACACCTAATCTTGTGGAGGCAGATTTTACAAGAGATGTTATATGATCTTTCCAAGATAAGTCCCGAGTAAATGAAACCCCAAGCATGTTCAAGGATGATGTGGGATTAAGCTGGATATTATTAAACATCAGTGGGTATACCTGTGGAAGATTTTGTTGGGTTGATTGGTGTAAAAACTGAGTCTTTGATGCATTAAAAACAACAAAGATTATTTTTACCCCAGTCAGAGATACGATCCAAGCCAGACATTAGGTGTGCCATAGCCTCATCCCTTGTTTGTTGAAGTAACTGCTGAGATGAACGTTGCGACACCCGAATGGAAAGGTGAAGGGTAGAATCATCATCGTACGAGTGGATAGGGTTAGATGTACAGCTTAGAAGGTCACTGATGAATAAAAGGAAGAGAGTTGGTGATAGGACAGAGCCCTGCAGAACACCACTGTTGATAGATCTAGGAGAAGAACGATGGCCGTTTACAACAGCGGTAGATGAAGGCACACATAGAAGGATAGAAACCGTTAGAGGACAGTTTGAAAATTAAAGATTTGTGCCAGACTCGATCGAAAGCCTTTGAGATGTCAAGCGCAATGGCAAAACTTTCGCCAAAGTCCCGAAAGGAGGATGACCAGGAGTCTGAATGGTAGGTGAGAAGATCGCCAGTGGAGCGTCCCTGACGGAACCCATACTGACGATCAGAAAGGTTATGATAGGAAAGATGCTTTAAAATTTTTATGTTAAGAACAGATTCGAAAACTTTCGAGACACAGGATGTTAAAACAATTGGACAATAGTCAGAGAGTTGGGAATGGCCACCAATCTTTGGGACTGGTTGAATGAGAGCAAACTTCCAGCAAGAAGAAAAGGTAAAAGTTGATTGACAAAAGCGAAAGAGTTTACCTAGGCAGGGTGTAAGCACAGACGCACAGTTCTTGAGGACAACAGGAGGGACCCCATCAGACCCATATGCCTTGTTAGTACTGAGGCCAGTGATGGCAGAAAGTACATCAGCTGAAGAAATTTTAATCTCAGCCATGAGGAAGTTAGAGGTGGGAAGTGATGGAGGAACAGCACTGGAATCGTCTAAGGTGGAATTGGAGGAGAAAGTCTGAGCAAAGATATCTGCTTTATCAGTAGAAGAAATAGCTACAGAGTCATCAGAGTAGAAAAGTGGAGGGAAAGATGATGAGGTAAAGTTGTTAGAAAGGTTTTTGACAAGGTGTCAGAAGGAGCGGGAAGAATTCGAGCTGGAGAGTTGAGAGCATTTAGTACGGATGAAATTATTTTTAGCAGAGCGAAGAACAGACTTAGCACAGTTCCAGGCAGAAACGTATAAAAGATGTGATTCAGTGGTGGGTTGGCTCCGGTACCTTTTGTAGGTCCTCTCCTTGTTGCGGACAGCATTAGAACAAGCGTGATTAAACCAAGGCTTTCTTGCATTAGTCAAAGGATATGAGAAAGGAATGTATGCTTCCATGCCCAAGAGAATAACCTCCGTAATGCACAAGGCACACTCAGATGGCTCCCGGCCATGGAAGCAATAATCATTCTGTGGAAAATCAAAGAAGTACTGCCTGAGGGCCTCCCAGTCAGCAGCTCCAAAGTGTCACAAACAACTTTTCTTTGGAGGGTCTGGAGGCTGTACCCGAGCGATAGGACAGGTTAAGGTGATAAGGTTGTGATCGGATAAGCCCAACGGAGAGTAAAGATTAACAGTATAAGGAGAAGGATTAGTTGTAAAGAAGAGGTCAAGTATGTTGGAGCTTTCTCCAAGGCGGGCAGGGATACGGGTAGCGTGCTGTACAAGCTGCTCTAGGTCATTAAGGATAGAAAAGGTGTAGGCTTGTTCACCAGGTGGATCAGTGAAAGGAGAGGAGAGCCAAAGATGGTGGTGAACACTGAAATCTTCTACAAAGGAGATTTCAGAGAAAGAAGAAATGGATAAGATGAGTTCCATCGTAGAGGTAAGATAGTCGAAGAATTTTTCATAGTCGGTAGGATTACGGGATAAGTAAACAGCACAGATATACTTAGAGAACGACAGAAGAATCAAGTTCAGGAACACGAGAACAAGATAAGGCGTTGCATACATGTACACAACAGCCACCTTTGGCTTTGAAATGAGTATAGAGAAAGCTGGAGGATACAGAAAAGGATTTGCTCTCAGTTGCCTCAGACAGCTGAGTCTCAGTTAAGAAGAGGTGAGGTTTAGAGGAGGAGAGATGGTGTTCAACAGAGAGAAAGTTAGAGGAAAGGTCGCGAATGTTGCAGAAATGAAGAAGAAGTGAGAGAGACAGAGGTTCCAGGCAGCTCGTTTAGTCGTCACCGGGAGAGGGGCGGAAGGTGGGGGCATTTATGGCCCCCCCCCCTAGGGACTCCGAGGCTTGGTTATTAGACGCCATTTTTATTTTCTAATTTTGAAAAGAAAGTGTAGTGTGTAATGTGCATGTAGTTTGGTGCTGACAATTGGAGAAACTTGTGATGGAGAGCATGCTGGTCTACTGTCTGTGTTACTGAGATGCTGAAAAAGTTCAGCAAAGGAGATGGTCAGGAACTAGTCCCGGGGGCTGATGAAACGGGAGCTCCTCAGCCCTCCTTGTCATCGACTTTCCATCCACCTTGGGAGTACTGCCTTGCTTGACTGGTGCTACAGTCCACTCCACCTAAAAATTGTTTGGTAGAAACACGATGGAGTTATATATGTTAACGCTTTATTTAAATTTTGTGTGCATTTATAGTGTGTACCTTCATGCTGTATAGATAAATGTTTAACATTTTCATACAGTAAAAAATCAAGAAAACCAAATCATCACCCTCCCCCCCTCCCCAAAAAAAAGGCATTATACTCAGTGTGGCGGCCGCGTCACCTTGCCAAACTGGTCTTTTGTTTAATATTTTTTAGGGTTATTTGGCTTACCGGGGTAAATATGGCTAACTTTGGGTTAACAAGGTTTGATATACTGTAATGAGGGTTTACATAGAAAAGAGAGGAAAATGTGCAAAAGAGGGGGAAAGTAGAGTGACATAAGGAAGGAAGGTAGCTGGTACAACGAAGACCTTGATAAGAAACAGAGACTTGAGTGTTGCAGCTGCACGAGGCTTACATGAAGGAGTGTTTGTGCCAACTTTAACATATGGATGTGAGACTATGGTGTGGCATGAAAATGAAGCGTGAAGAGTGAGAGCAGTGGAGATGGGACTACTGAGGAATATATGTGGAATACAGAGGGTGGATAGGATACGAAATATGTGATTCATGAAAGATGTGGAGTGAGGAATTCTGTGGACACCAGAATCGAAGAGTGTACTTAGGTGGTATGGTCATGTGGAGAGAATGGATAACAATAGAGTGGTGAAAAAGGTATATCTGAGCGAATTTGAAGGAGGGAGGAGGCGAGGTAGGCCAAGGAGAAGGTTGAGGGATATGGTGGATGAGTGTGTGAGGAAGAGAGGTTTGGAAGTCGGTGAGGCTAGGGGACTGACGAGATCGAGCTGGCTGGATGAATATTGTGAGGAGAAGTGCATGATCAGGGATTTGGCACCCCTTTTTAACATGACAGCGTTTGGATTGACTCTATCGGATACGTTTATGTGAATCTACAGAACGTGGTGAATGTTTTTGGCATATCAGATAGAGCCAGAATGTTGAGCGAATAAAAACGTGATCCATTGGATTGGTCAAATTTGGGCTGTCTGGACATTGCTACTCCTCACCCTGCCCTAGGGTGGGAAAGGAGGTCCGAATAATAATGATTATTATTATTATTTATATATTAATTTATTTGTTTTCCATATTTTTACCTGTTATGGTCCCTCAAACTTCCACAGCAACAAGAAAATGCCACTAAACATTTCCAACAGCATCACTGTAACTATTATTTCTTAATTGATTTTTAAAATGCAACAAGCAACAGAACCAAAAAGAAAATTTCTAATTTTTTATATAAAGATTTCTATACAGCAGTCTTGAATGTGATTAAAAATGCTATACCTTGAAGCTTGATTCCTCAAAAGTTGCAAGATTTGTTTCATTATAAAAGAGTATTCTGGTCTGTCTGTAGTCAGACGCCATAATCCTGTAGGCGATGGCCGTTTGTCATTGAGTTTTTTGTTTTACGGGGAGGGGCACTAAACCTCCGCCAACCCATTTGTTGACACATAGGGAACACGTATGGGTTGGTTATATGGTTACAACCTAGCGCTGTACATGTTTTCTTGGCTTACAGGAAACCATTATGCTTGTCGCTCATTGTACAGCCTCACGAAAAGTTGAGTAATAAAGTGTCGGGAAAGATGGGAGAAATAGGAAGAGAAGAGGGTAGACACAGAAAAAGAATGATAAGGTTGAGGGAAGAAGTAGGCATCATTACATCAAGTGAGTCGATGATGGTCGCCACCACCTACCGCCTATTACGACCAAGTTTTTAAAACCTGGGTTTCTCTGAAGCCTTCGACATCAGCGAATAAATATGAGATCAGTCCAAAAAGAAATATAGAGCACCAACTAGCCGATGTAGCGTGATAGCAACAACAGCACTGTGTAGCGATGACTTTGAGCTATAGTCTAACACTAACCGCGTCACATCACGTCACTTATTCGTCGAAGTACATTTGCATGCGTGTGTGTGTGTGTGTTTTGTGCAGCTGGCGAGATTTCTTCTATCTCCTGTCATCTGAAATCGTCAACCTTTATGGGTTGACTTTAACTCTGGGGTGAAAAAAAATTGCAAGGACCAAATCTGGAGAGTAGGGTGACTGGGGGATGATAGTCGTCGTCTGCTTCGCCGAAAGTCGCGGATAAGGAGCGACGCGTGAGCAGGTGCACTGTCATGGTGCAGCATCCAGGTTTTGTTTGTCCACACCTCAGTCCTCTTCCTTCACACTGCCTCCCTCAGACACGACAGGGCATCCAAGTGTCACTATTGGCTATCTGACCACGTGGAACAAACCCATGATGAACAACGCCCTTCCAGTCAAGAAAGACTTTCAACATCACATTTGAGCGATTCTGACGTGCATTTTTTAGGTTGCGGTAGCGATGTTCCAAGCCACTGCAACGACTGCCTTCTTGTTTCGACATCGTAGCCGTACACCCACGTTTCATCACCTGTTGACATTTTTCAGAACGCTTTCATCAGCATTCGAACAATGAAACCGCTACTGACTGACTGACGTAGTTCTCATTTTGCTCATCTGTCAGCAGTTGCAGTACAGATTTTGCGGCAACACAATGCATCTTTAATTTCTCGGTTAAAATCGTGTGGCACGAACCCTTACGGATGCCTACTTCTTCGGAAACTTCACGGACAGTCAGACGATGATTTTCACGGGTCACAGCGTGCACTTAATCAACGTGATCATCGTCTCTTGACGTGGTAGGCCGTCCAGATTTGGGATTGTCTGTAGTGGATGTTCTTCCCGATTTGAACCAGTGGAACCACTTGTGACACTGCGTACGGCTCAAACAATCCTCCCTATAAGCCTGTTCAACATTTGAAACCTATCCATACAGGTTTTTACCAATCTGAAACAGAATTTCGCACAGGCACGTTGCTCTTCAAAATCCTTTATTGTTCAACTTGCAACTAATCGCCAAGTGCACTAAACATACGTTCACTCAAGCATGTGTACCTCGAAGACTAAGTGACATGGCGTGATGCGGCTGTGTTAGGTTAAAGCTCAAAGTCGCCGCTACACAATGCTCCCGTCGTAATCGGGCTACGCTGGCTAGTTGGTCCGCTATTTAAAAGTTTGGTTAATTTTTAGACACCTCATAAAGAGAAATTAAGATCAACGTACATACAGCATAAATTATTTGTGACATAACTCCTGAGAATTTGTACATTTTCATATTCTTAAACAAATGAAGGGACATACTGTATAAAAAAGAAATTTGCATACTAGGAATACTTTTGACAGCAGTGAAGCAGGCGGCATCCTCGGTTATTGGCTGATTGAATGTTTTACGCTGAGAATGTCTTAAACTGGGAGGTAGAGGGGCTCACCATCCACTCACTCGATGTAGTGCTGCTGTCGGGTGTCTGCCCTTTCCTTTCCTCCATCCTTCTTTCCTTCCATCCTCTTCTGTCTTTCCTTCATTCTTTCCTTGTCCTTCTGCCTACGGGTGACTTTACACTCCCTCCTGTGTCTTTCTTTCCTTCATTCTTTCCTCTTCCTTCTGGCTGTGGGTGACTCTACACTGAGTGACAAGCCAAATTGTTTCCTGTACACCAGGAAACCATGTACTACGCTGGGTGGTAACCATATAGCCAAATTTTTGCACCTGGTGGTTTAGTGGGTAATTATTGCGCTCCAATCGGATTGAGCCGGCGAAGGTTTATATCTAAGGGATTGTTGGGGTTGATTGGTCATGTAATGCCACTCAGGGATGAGTGAGGCTGGTCACTCTTACCTTAAATGTCGGGACCAACTGCCTAGCCCCGGGCTCCTACGCTCCCCATGGGGCAGTGTAGGACTGGATGATGGATGGAAGGATGGACGTCTTAAATGTCACTCTAATTTTGTTTGACCTATGCATGTGAAAACATAATTTGACATTTCATCAATAAATGACCATATAATTAAGCATACAGGTTTGATATGTGCATACAAAAAGAACATTTAAATTCCAAGTATGGTTTATACTAGCTATAATGTATAAGAAATTATCCTAACCACTAAGGGTATTATTTCAGAATAACATCCAACACTGGAATTAACGTGACGCTTGTATAGTTAATGAAATTCAATGCAGTTTCTCTTCCTGAATCCTACACTTGAAATACGTCCTACTGTATACTGAAGTTAGTAATCAATTATGAGGGAGAGATTTTGGGGCTTCCATCTCTATCCATAATAAGACCTAAGCTGGGTTGAATTTCATCATGCTAAGTTATGCTGGGATACGTTAACTTACTGTAAAATGCCATGATGTAAACGGTTTCACTAATAAACAGAAACAAATAAATAAATGAAAGTTTGCATAGCATGGGAGAGAAAAAAACACAAGAAGAGTGGAGTAATAATAGTGATTTTGTGTAAAAAAGTTTCTCCCAGTCACTGGCATCTTCCGGGTCTAGTGGGAGCAGAGTTGCCACTTCCGATTTGGAGCATTTCTCTGTAGCGTTCATGACTCGTGCCACTTTTCATGTCGCTAAACAGGGATTTAGATGGCTTCCAATATTATAGCAAGACCCCCCCCCTCCCCCTGCCTAGCGATAGCTTGCTTTGCATGCATTCTGTTTGCCACAGGGTTGGTTAGGAGCCTTTTGAATGCTTGGTTTTGATGATGTTTATCTTAGAAAACATCCTTTCAAGTAAGGCAGATGAATGTGACAAGGCCAACAGATCACGCATGAATGTTGAAAGGGTATAAAATTTAGGCTTATTGTTCTATCCTTTACTTGAAGTAATTCTTGCCAAGAAGAGGTTGGCAACTGGTTCAAATTTTAAAGAGTATCCCTGGCAGCAACAGATCCTGCCACTATTATTGTAAATCATCCAAGTCTGCGTCTGCCACGAGTGAGAACTAAACTGCTGCTACAGGACATGGAAAATCTTTAATTTTTATGAACTTGACAAAAACTCCAAAATTCCTTAAATTTAGGGAAAAAGATCCAAGACTCCAAGGTCGGAGCTAATAAACCCAAGATCTGGTAGAAAAACCCTAGGAGTGGCAACACTGTTATAGCAATAGATTAACGCTAGAAAATTATGCTAGTCACGAAGCAGCGTTACGGAAAGGATCTAGAGCTGTATTGTAGCATTTTCTGCCACAGAACGACCGAAAAAAAGCAATAAAAGGTCAAAAATAGGGCCAGGTTAAGGTAAAGAAATAGTTGCAAGAGACATACGGCATCTCAGGAAAGCACGGAGCCAAACATGACGTACGATGAAGAGGTACTATTCTGTATCCATCGTCTGTGGTGTGAGGTACTGCTCGCTGAGTGTGCACAGATTCTCCTTGGTCCAGTGTACAGGTGCGTTTCTCTGCAGGTGTGATGGACAGCCCGTGGGAGTCATAAGCAATAATTCGCCGACATACCTCTGCAGCTGAGACAAACGGGAGGTGTTACGTGAGTGATTTTCATGTGATAGGTTTAAACACAACAAAAGAGTGTGAGAAGGTAGGATACTCTGTCGTTTGAGGAGGAAAGAGCAATAACATGAAGCACACACACACACACACACACACACACACACACACACACACACACACACCTGCGCACTGCATTCTAGCTTACGATGGACGATTTTACTCATCTCAAGGAAACCCCCCACATCAAAGGAACTGAAGATCCTCGTGTGGTCGATACTCAGATATAAACCTTTATTTATTTATTTATTTTATTGACTTATATTTATTTTTTATTGATTTATTTGCTTGCAGGCGTGATGGGTATGAGACAAGTGGTGGGGCGGGAGCTGTGGGCACTGAGGCAGCAGCTGGCTTCTTATCTGCCATCCTCCTTTCTGGTCAGTGCCATTGCCTACTTCTGTCTATCTATCTATTGCCAGACGCCTCAATCCCGTTTGGGGTGGTCACAAACAAATCGCCTCCAAGTCTCCCTGTACCCCGCCATTTCACTGCCCTGCTCCCAACTCACACCCCCCTCTCTCATATACCTCTCCACCCCATCCCTCCATCTCATCCTCGGCCTCCCCCTCCCTCTTCCCCCCTCCACCTCACTCACATACACTCTCTTCGTCAGTCTTTCACCCTCCATTCTCTCCACATGGCCAAACCACCTCAGTGTGTTCCTCATAACGCTTCCTATCACATCCACATCCACACCACAACGCTCCTTTATATCCTCATTTGTCAGCCTGTCTCTCCATGTGACTCCACAGGCTCCTCTTAAATAACTCATTTCCACTACTCTCACTCTTGACTTGTGTCCTTCCAACAACGTCCAAGCTTCACTTCCATACGTTAGAGTTGGTATCACAATACTGTCATGTAGTAACTTTTTCACTTCCATGCTCACTTCCCTGTTTCTTATCACTGCTTTCAAAGAACCAGCAACCTTTCTTCCCTGCTGTACCCTTTCAAGCACTTCACCCTCCAAACCTCCATCCTTACTCATCACACTACCCAAGTACTTAAACGTACTCACATTTTCCAATTCCTCACCATCCAACCTCGCTGTACATTTACTGACTTCACCCCTCTCAAAGACCATCACTTTACTCTTCCCTACATTCACCTTTAGATTCCGTTTCTTACACACTCTCCCAAACTCATCCACCAAGCCTTGCAGCTCCCCTTCGTCTTCACTCAACAACACAGTATCATCTGCAAACAGCAGTACAGGGAGTTTCCAAACACTATCCTTTCTCACCAGGGCCACTCCAACATCCACTACCCTACCTTGTACCTCTTTTATTACCCCATCTATGTACAGATTGAACAGCCATGGAGACATGACACATCCCTGTTTCAACCCAACTTTCAAAGAGAAAAATTCACTTAGTTCGCCATCCACACGCACTGCAGCCTTCGCACCATCGTACATACTCTTCACAGCATTCAACAACTTCCCATCTACTCCATATATTCTTAACACTTTCCACAATCCTTGTCTATCCACCCTGTCATATGCTTTCTCCAAATCCATGAAAGCCGCATACAACTTCTTTCCCTTCTCTAGAAACTTTTCCACTAAAGATCTAAGAATGAATATCTGATCTACACAAGCTCTTCCCTTCCTAAAGCCTCCCTGTTCTTCTCCAACTAATTTCTCTGTTCTTTCTCTAACTCTGTCAATAAGTATCCCACCATACACTTTTCCTATTATACTAAGAAGACTACTACTATTATACTAAGAAGACGTTGCCTACTTCTTTGTTTTAATTTTGCTGCTTCTAGGCGATTTTATTCACCTTAGTGGTGGGTTTCTGTAGTGAAGACGTGTGGGTATTTTTCACAGCTTACTGGCAGAATGAAGTCCTTTACACACACACACACACACGAGAGAGAGAGAGAGAGAGAGAGAGAGAGAGAGAGAGAGAGAGAGAATTAGTCACCAAGCTCCAGAGGTCAACCCATCTAATACGTTACTGTACAGTCGACATCAAAAGCCCTGTCGCCTCTCCTGCTGTTCTCTCCATGCATCAGTGAAATGAATCCCAGGCCACTGACACTGATGCCTTCTTGTGGCCTGAGATCAGTGGCATAAGCGTTGTTTGCTGCAGGTCCATCACAGTTGAAAACTCGTAGAAAAGCAGAAGACGCGATAGAAATTCTGATGCCCACTTTACATTCTGTTCTTGTTTTCATTCACATATTAGAAGATTTAGAAGATTTTAGAACTGGAGGTAATAGATAGGCCTTCATAAATTCTTTTCGTATAAAACAAGAATCGTTTTACAGTCTAACCACATCAGTTCCATTCAAGCCTCTCCCACCCCTGTCTGACCCAAGCATTACTACCAGTCATCCACATTTTGACAGCTTACTTCTCGTGAAACAGTAATGGACTAAGGCAACGCTACGGCTCTACATCCTTTCCATACCACATCGTAACTGTGCTCTTTTTGCCATAACTTGGCCTAAAATTGCCATCTGTCCATCCTCAAGATTTATAAAATGAAATCAACATTTAAATATGATGCTGATATTGAAGAAGTGCTTTGGAGAGGATGTAGAGCCTTAGTACTGTTTTTTTCTGCCACTAAGTCACGAAATATAAACTAGAACAGGACAGCAATCTGGGTCAAGTTAAGGTTAAAGGACTATAGCACCATGTTTCAGTGTTAATCTCGTGTTACACCTCAGGATTTCAGATGCTGCGGGTCCTTGAAAACGTTTTCAGCCAAGCCCAGAAACTAGGGGAGTACCCACACCCCACACACCACAGATACACATAGCTTCCTATGCAGATGATATAACACTTACATGTACACACCAAAACGCAAACACAGCTGCACACATCATTCAACCTTATCTCAACACACTACACGAATGGTTCACCACAAATAGGCTCAAAATAGCCCCAACCAAATCTACAGTGACTCTTCTCACAAACTGGACAGCAGAACACAGTCACATCCCACACCTCACCATAAACAACACTCCCCTACCACACACACACACACACACCCAAAATTCTTGGTGTAACATACAATACATCAATATCATTTAAACAACACATCACAAACATTAAAAATTAAAATAACACCAAGACTCAATGCTTTGAGGTCACTTGCCCATACAACATTCGGACACAACAAAGAAACCACCACCACAGTATACAAACAATACATACGTTCAGTGATGAATTATGCAAGCCCTGCCTGGGCTTCTAACCTCACCAAAACACACTACAATACTCTACAGACCATACAGAACAAGGTCATAAAAATAATCACAGGCTGCACAGCTATTACACCCACAGACCACCTACATCAAGAAACCAAAGTCCTCAAAGTCAAGGATCACCTAGACATGAGAGGCACCCAGTTTCTTGCTGCAGCCTCCACAAACCCACAACATCCACTACAGTACATGGCAGCACATCCACCCACACCAAGGAACATCAAAACAACACCCAGCACACGATACCATACACAAATACTGTCATCTCTCCCCCCTCGCCCACCTCAGACCAGCTTCCAGAAGCATATCCACACTCAGATCACTCGCCACTCCACTCAGTCACTTAAAGACAACACACAGCTGCATGCACAGCCTCCTGACATCCACCCTTCTGAATCCTATCTTCCTTGTGAGGACAGGGTCCACCTGGCCAGACTGAGATGTGGGCACCATCCAGCCCTCTTAAGCTACCAGAAGAGGCTGGATGACTCCGTCGCTGATGCCTGTCCAGGATGCAACACAGCACCCCATACTATTAAGCACATTATGGAAGACTGCATTGCACACAATCACCTATGCCAACAACACAACATACACTCTTTGAGAGCTCTGTGGGAAAGTCCGGTCTCGGCCATGGCCTTCCTAAGGGACTCGGGGCTGTTCGGCCAGACTGCCTAGGGAACAACTACCACTACTACTAGGGGAGTAACCATAACTTTTGGGTATGACTGTATACTATAAAGCTATGACTATACAAAAGAACGTAAAAGGTTGTCTTTATCTGTTTGCAAGTGAGGCCGTTTGAAAATCGGTAAGTTAGTGCAAAACCCAAAAGTGAACAAGAAGGAAGCCCGTGCTGTGATCAAGTATCTGAAAAAAAAAAAAAAAAAAAAAAAAAGACACCGTAAAGAGGTGGGCTGCTGATTTCAAGCAGGGCAGGGAGAGCACTGAAGATGAACCACGGTCGGGAGGCCTTAGCTAACTCATCGACCATGGACGATGAGATGGAGGCCATTCACCACGTGGCCTTGAATGTCAAACGTTCGTCTGTGCAACAGATAGCCGACAACATGGGCATCAGTGTTCGTTCAGTGCACACTTTTGACTGATATCTTGGGTATGAGCAACGTGTCTGCAAGATGGTTGCCTAGAATTTTGACATCAGACCAAAAGCTGACCAGACTGGAAACTTCAAGGACACTTTGGGCTCATTTCCAGGCTGATCCAGCCTATTCCTTCCGAAGATTTATGACCCAGAATGAGACATGGGTGCGACACTTTGTTCACCACTTTGAACCTGAGTCAAGAATCAAAGCAAACAATGGAAACACCATGGTTCTCC
The DNA here is from genome assembly GCF_032717465.1 of Coenobita brevimanus. NCBI lineage: Eukaryota > Metazoa > Arthropoda > Malacostraca > Decapoda > Coenobitidae > Coenobita > Coenobita brevimanus. The sequence continues at coordinate 39,743,485 of NC_137005.1, read as the reverse complement.
ACCCCCCAAAAAACTCAAGCCAGCGTCATATGTCGGCAAGGTAATGGCCTCAGTGTTTTGGGACGCTGAGGGAGTTCTCGTGATTGTCTTACTTGCCAAAGGGGTCAAAACATTAATGAGGCCTATTATACATCACAACTGAGACAGCTGAAAGTAGCAATAAAATAAAAATGGAGTGGAAAGCTGCAAGCACGCGTGTTTTTGCTACAGGACAATACCCCTGCCCACGCGGTTCAAGTGGCAGTGGCTGAAGCAGCCAACTATGGCTTTGAACTGTTGTCTCATACTCCCTACTCACCCGACCTGGCTTTGTCTGACTACTGCCTGTTTCCCAAAACGAAGTCCAACCTGCGTGGGTCACCGTTATCAAGGCAGTGATGAAGTCATCCATGCTGCTGGGTCGTATTCGGAGGGTCAAGATGCGACCTTCTTCCGCGAGATGGAGTGCTTGAACGTCAGTGGAACAAATGCTCTGAAGCTGGGGGAGATTATACTGAGAAATAATACAAAAACAATCTTCCTCCTGTGATGTTTTTGTGGGTGAGGCTGAAAACTTTTTGAAGGATGTCAATTTTAGCTAAAGTGAAGGTGGACAGTCTGAACTTATCCCAACCCTTCCCTAACCCTGTTCATGGTGTACAGAACATTAGAGATGGAAGTGAAGTCTGATTTAATGGACTGAACCAGTACGAGAGTGTACAGTCAAATAAACGACTATATTTCCATTTATGTTTGAAGAAAATCTACAGTTGGCGAAGTATAATGAAAACAGTCTGTACTACACCCTTTTTACTCTAACCTGGCCTAAAATTGCCATCTCTCCATGTTGAATGCTGAGTTAATACAATTGATTAACACCAGAATACGATGCCAGCCACGAAAGAGTGTCATGAAAAGGATATAGAAGTACACCATTGTCTCTGTCACTGAGCTACGTGAAATATGCTGTAAAAGAACGAAAATCTGGGCCAAGTATATAAACTATAGTGCATATTTTACTTGGATTGATTTTTCTGTCATATATTCATCAGACTTTAAGACGATATTTGTGTCTCTGCCTGTACAGTCTGGGGCAAAAGCTCACTGTATATCGCGTCTGCTTCACACCTGGGGCATATCCGTCTCTTTCCTCCGTGAAGCATCATACCGAAGGGAATCATCTAAGGTCAGAAAAACATACCAACTGTCAGCTTTTGAGTGTTTGCAAGCAGAAGAACGTGAAAAATACAAAAATTTAAAAACAGTGTACAGTACCTGTAGTCTGTAAATAGCGCTCCACTCGACAATCAGCTAGAGATATCGTTTGTGTTGTGAGGACGGCTCAGTCAGCTGGTAAGGAAGTGGGTGTGGCAAATGGAGTAGGAAGTAAATAAATGATGCATGACAGACGCTGCTAACGCTGACTGAGTGGTGCACGAATCACAGGAGAAATCAACCAGCGGAGCAGAAGAGAAATTTAAATAAGGACCTCCCATTATTATGTGAACCTTTGTGTACGAGTGTGTCTTATATATTTATAAAAACTTCTCAAATCCCATTGAGTTGTATTATTATTGTCATTATCATTCTTACTTATTTTGATGTTGCGATATTTTAAAGGATATTTGGCCTCTAGAACCTTCAAACTTGGTCAACTTAGTCGGACAAGTGTCAGTTTATTTATTTATTTTTTTCCAAATATTGTGGCAATCCGTCAACCGGAGCTCTGGATATTATCTGGAACACAGAAAAATGAATCAGCCATGCTGTCTCAAGAGCCGCTTAAGTTAGGAAGCTGAAATTTTTCTACAGTATAGCCTTAAGGCGGACGCAGTACGGGGAGCATGGCTCCAATCGATTGATTATTCTCTGAGATCGCCTGGGGTGAAAAGTTGGGACTTTTCCGATATTCCAGATATCGTCTAATTTTCCATGAAGGATTAAGCTAGAGCCACCTAACTTGGTGGACTCATGGACTGTGATGAACGAAGGTGAGATGTACAAGATCAGTGACCTTGACCACACGGCCCTGTTATACCTCGGCTTGTGGTAGGCAATGGCCGCGGGAAGTTCTCCTTTATCCAAGTTGTCCGTGGACAATTTTGTGGTATTCTAGTCATTATTTTTATTATGATGATGATCATCATCATCAGTTATTATTATTATTATTATTATTGTCATTATTATTGTTATTATTTTTCTTATTATTGTTATTATTAAGTAGTAGTAGTAGTAGCAGTAGTAGTATAGTAGTAGCAGTAGCAGTAACAGCAACCCCAGGCTCAGCTGAATGTGAATCCAGTGGACTGGAGGCTTTAGTTCTCGTTCTGCAGTCCACCATCCTCATTTTGGGGGATAGGGAAGTGAGACACGTTGTATAACCAGGTAATTGAGCCCCTGGTTATATCACTGCCACCACGTGAAGGCCTCCCTCTTCAGCACACACAGGCTCCTATGACTCACTCTAAGCCAGTGGTTCTTAACTTTTTTACTACCACGCCCCCTCTAGCAGTTGGTCCTTCCCTCCACGCCACCCTCGCATCTTCAACCAAACTGATAAAATTCCCCCCAGATTTTAAGGAATAACTTTAAAAAACTGGTGTTTTTCGTCTCTTTATTGAGCATGAATTCTGTGCAAACAATATACCCAGCATATTTAAGGACGCTCCCTAACACCACTTCCTTACCAATTAATTTGGATACGGCTGGCTAACATCGTTTCGTATTGTACGGTATTTATGCAGATTACGGGTATGGTGATACTGGAAGGACTTAAGTATCACAGAAGGGATGGCAAGGTGAAATGAACTAAATGAATCGCTTAGAAAGAAATGTTTGGGAGCTTCCTTAACCGACCAGAATACGGGCCCTGGTCTTTTAGGGAGAAATGTTACTGGATTTGTGTTTCGATTCCCTCATGCTGGGAATAACTCTTGTGCTCTGTTCCAGCTGACACAAGATGGTTTATATTTGCTAAGAGCAGAGGTTCTTAACCTGGGGGAGCGTCCCCCTAGGGGGGCGTGAGTAAACTCCAGGGGGGGCGCGAGCCCGGGGGGAAAAGTAAGAATTTCTCTAATTATATTTGTAATTTTCTTAACAAGAGCTTGACTAATATCGGGATGATTATGAAAGAAATACAAAACATGCTTGGACGGCTTTATGAACTACGAGGAGGAGTAGCAATATTTCTAGATTCACAGCAGAAGGCAGATCTCCATGACAAATTCCAGTCTGAAGGCTTTCTGTTATCTCTAGCTTACTTGGTGGACATCATCGAAGCACTGAATGCAATCAACCTTAAACTACAAGGGAAAAACATCAACATCATCATGCACCACGACACCATTCGAGCCTTCATGGCCAAACTAGACCTCTGGATATATCGATTTCAGGATGGAAGTACAGCCAGTTTTAGTAACTTGATTTTGCTCTCATTCGCAGTTACCTTGATTCTGAGTTAAAAATAATAATAATAATCACTCATTTGACTGACTTGAAAGGAGAATTCATCAAATACTTCCCAGATATAGATGAGAAGCGTGAAGCCTGGAAATTCATCAGGAACCCATTTCAATGTGAAGTAGCTGATGTTTCGGATGAAGTGCAAGAGAAGTTTCTTGAGGTAAAATTCAACTCTTCAGCTGAGGAAGACTTCAAAGAACTGGATCTTGTGACGTTCTGGGTCAAGTACCTTTCTGTTTACCTTCTGATCTCACATCAGTCTCTTCGGATTCTGACAATGTTTGGTTCCACGTATCTTTGTGAAGCTGCATTTTCCATGCTGGTTGCCGTCAAGACCAAGTACAGACACCGGCTGAACGTTGAAGGGGTCTTACGTTGTGCAGCCTCTGGCAATCTACCACGCATTCAAGATCTGGTAGCTAAGAAGCAGTGTCAAGTATCTCATTAAATTAGTAAGAAAGTAGCCTCATTAACCGACGAGAATACGTGTTTAAGACTGAAACCACTATAAGGAATTCAAACAGACCAATTTTACTATCTATCTATCTATCTATTGCCAGACGCCTCAATCCCGTTTGGGGTGGCCACAAACAAATCGCCTCCAAGTCGCCCTGTCCCCCGCCATTTCACTCCCCTGCTCCCAGCTCACACCCCCCTCTCTCATATACCTCTCCACCCCATCCCTCCATCTCATCCTCGGCCTCCCCCTCCCTCTTTCCCCCTCCACCTCACTCACATACACTCTCTTCGTCAGTCTTTCACCCTCCATCCTCTCCACATGGCCAAACCACCTCAGTGTGTTCCTCATAACGCTTCCTATCACATCCACATCCACACCACAACGCTCCTTTATATCCTCATTCGTCAGCCTGTCTCTCCATGTGACTCCACAGGCTCCTCTTAAATAACTCATTTCCACTGCTCTCACTCTTGACTTGTGTCCTTCCAACAACGTCCAAGCTTCACTTCCGTACGTTAGAGTTGGTATCACAATACTGTCATGTAGTAACTTTTTCACTTCCATGCTCACTTCCCTGTTTCTTATCACTGCTTTCAAGGAGCCAGCAACCTTTCTTCCCTGCTGTACCCTTTCAAGCACTTCACCCTCCAAACCTCCATCCTTACTCATCACACTACCCAAGTACTTAAACGTACTCACATTTTCCAATTCCTCACCATCCAACCTCGCTGTACATTCACTGACTTCACCTCTCTCAAAGACCATCACTTTACTCTTCCCTACATTCACCTTTAGATTCCGTTTCTTACACACTCTCCCAAACTCATCCACAAAACCTTGCAGCTCTCCTTCGTCTTCACTCAACAACACAGTATCATCAGCAAACAACAGTACAGGGAGTTTCCAAACACTATCCTCTCTCACCATGGCCACTCCAACATCCACTACCCTATCTTGTACCTCTTTTATTACCCCATCCATGTACAGATTGAACAACCATGGAGACATGACACATCCCTGTTTCAACCCAACCTTCAAAGAGAAAAATTCACTTAGTTCACCATCCACACGCACTGCAGCCTTCGCACCATCGTACATACTCTTCACAGCATTCAACAACTTTCCATCTACTCCATATATTCTTAACACTTTCCACAATCCTTGTCTATCCACCCTGTCATATGCTTTCTCCAAATCCATGAATGCCGCATACAACTTCTTTTCCTTCTCTAGAAACTTTTCCACTAAAGATCTGAGAATGAATATCTGATCTACACAACCTCTTCCCTTCCTAAAGCCTCCCTGTTCTTCTCCAACTAATTTATCTGTTCTTTCTCTAACTCTGTCAATAAGTATCCTACCATACACTTTTCCTATTATACTAAGAAGACAAATGCCCCTATGGTTACCACACACTTCTTTTTCACCTTTTCCTTTGTACAAGGGAATAATTATACCTGACTTCCAATCCTCCGGGACTCTACCTTCCTCCCAGGCCAATCTGCACATCTTCCACATCCATTCTACTACTATCTCTCCCCCATGCTTCAGCATTTCACCACACACTCCATCAATTCCTGGGGCTTTCCCCGATTTAACTTTCTTCATTGCTTCCACAACTTCTATCCTACTGATTTCTTCCTGTCTTCTCACCTCCCTCGTTCTCCCAGCCATTCCCCAGCCACTTATACTCGCATTACTTCCATCCTCTACGTTCAACAAATCCTTAAAGTGTTCTCTCCATCTGCTCACTTTTTCTCCCTTCTCCACTAGTAATCTACCATTTTTATCTTTCACTCCCCTGCTAACTTTACTTCCACCCTGTCTTACTCTTTTCACCTCTCTCCAGAACATTTTCTTACAGTCCCTCCACTTTACACTCAAATTTCTTCCAAATTCCTCATCCACTCTCTTCTTACTCTCTCTTACTAATCTTTTCACCTCTATCATCCTTTCTACATATAACTCTCTCTTCCGCCTCTCAACCTCTTCCACGCCCCTATTTCTCATCCATTCATTGTATGCTTTCTTCTTTGTGCCACAGCCTGTTTCACCTCTTCAGTCCACCACGCTGTTCCTTGCACCCCCCTCCGTCTTCTCTTCCTTCCACACACCACATCACATGCTGCACATATTTCTTCTGTAAATATTCTACACACACCTTCCACGTCTCCCATCTGCTCCAATTCATATTTGCCCAATCGTTCCTCCACTTCTCTCTTATACTCTGCCTTTTTCTCATCCTCCTGTAACCTTTCCACTCTCCTTGCAACTACTCCTTCCTCTCGTCTTTCCCTTCTTCTATTCCTCCAACTTTCTTGTACTTTAATTCTGGCCATCACCAAGTAGTGGTCAGAAAGTCCACTCCCCCAACCTCTATACACTCTTGCATCCATTACACATCTTCGCATCCTTTCATCCACACACACATAATCAATCATTGCCTTCCTTTCATTCAGTTCACCACCCACCCTTCTCATCACTCGCCATGTATACCTGTGAATCATTTTATGCCTGAAGAGGGTATTGGCTATCACCAACCCCCTCCCAGCACAAATGTCCACTAACGCACTCCCATTCTCATCTGTCTCAGCAGGCACACCCCACTCACCAACTATTCCATCCACCTTCACATTCCCAACTTTACCATTCATATCACCAATCAAAAACACTCTCTCATTCCTTCCAAACTTTTCCATGCACACTTCTACATTTGTCCAGAACTCTTCTCTCACTCTTCTAATAATAACAATAATAATAATAATAATAATAATAAAATTAATAATAATAATAATAATAATAATAATAACAATAATAATAATAACAATAATAATAATAATAATAATAATAATAATAATAATAAAAATGATAATAAGAATAATAGTAATGTGAATAACAATAATGATGATATTAATAATAACACTAATAATAATAATATAATAATTAAAAATAATTTAAATAATACTATTTATAATAATAATAATAATAATAATAATAATAATAATAGTAATAATAATAATAATAATAATAATAATAATTATACTAATAATGATTATAATAATAATAATAATAATAATAATAATAACAATAATGATAATAATAATAATTATTATTATTAATATTATAAAATTAATAAAAATAATTATGACAACAATAATAAAAACAACAATAATAATAATAAAAAAAAATAATATTAATAATAAAAATAGTAATAATATTAATAACAACAATAATGATAATCATAATAGTAACTAAAATAATAATGAAAATATTAATAATAATAATAAAAAATATTAATAATAATAATCATAATAAAGATAATAATAACAATAATAATATTAATAGTAATAATAAAATTAATAATAATAATAATAATAATAATAATCAGCATCATCATATTAAAAAAATAAATAAATAATAATAATAATAATAATAATAAAAATGATAATAATAAAAACAATAATAATAATATTAATAATAATAATAATAAAAACAACAACAATAATAATAATTATGAAATATAATGATAATAATAAAAATAATAATAATACTAATACTAATAATAATAATAATGATAATAATTATGATAAGAAAATAATAATAATAAAGATAATAATAAAGATAATAATAATAATAATCATAATAATAATTAGAATAATAATAACAATAGTAAAAATAATAATTATAATAATAATAATAATAATGATAAAAATAACAACAACAACAATAATAATAATAATAATAATAATAATAAATAATAATAATAATAACAATAACAATAATAATAATTATAATAATAATAATAATAATAATAATAATAATAATGAAAATAATAATAATAATAGTAACAATAATAATAATTAGAATGATAATAACAAAAATAATAATAATAAGAAAAAGAAGAAGAACAACAACAACAACATCACAAACAACACTAATAATAATAATAATAATAATAATAATAATAATAGTAACAGAAGAAGCAGTAGCCTAGTTGTATTACAACTTGCAGTAGTAGTAACAGTAATACTACTCGTAATAGTGATGATGACAATAGTGATGATGATGTTGATCATTAGAGTGATCCCCCTAAAAAGAAGTTGACGTTTACCGCAGAAAGATGATGACGTCACCTGTAGAGATAATTTGACGACACCTGCGCAGAGTGGTCAGCGTCACCTGCAGAGAGTAGTCGGCGTCACCTTCAGAGAGTAGGCGGCGTCACCTGCAGAGACTAGCCTATTCGGCGTCACCTGCAGAGACTAGCCTATTCGGCGTTACCTGCAGAGACTAGTCGGCGTCACCTGCAGAGAATAGTCGGCGTCACCTGCAGAGAGTAGTCGGCGTCATCTTGAGAGAGTAGTCGGCGTCACCTGCAGAGACTAGCCTATTCGGCGTCACCTGCAGAGAGTAGTCGGCGTCACCTGCAGAGAATAGTCAGCATCACCTGCAGAGAATAACATAATCGGCGTCACCTGCAGAGAATAGTCAGCATCACCTGCAGAGAATAACATAATCGGCGTCACCTGCAGAGAGTAGTCGGCGTCACCTGCAGAGAATAACATAATCGGCGTCACCTGCAGAGAGTAGTCTTTGTCACCTGCAAAGAGTAGTCAACATCATAAGCAGAGAATAGGCAGCAGCATCAGGAGAGAATAGTTAGCAGCATCAGCAAAGAATAGTCAGCAGCATCAGGAGAGGATAGTCAGCATCACCTGCAGAGAATGGTCAGCATCACCTGCAGAGAATAGTCAGCATCACCTGCAGAGAATAATCAGCATCACCTGCAGAGAATAGTCAGCATCACCTGCAGAGAATAATCAGCATCATCTGCAGAGAATAGTCAGCATCACCTGCAGAGAATAATCAGCATCATCTGCAGAGAATAGACAGCATCACCTGCAGAGAATAGTCAGCATCACCTGCAGAGAATAGTCAGCATCACCTGCAGAGAATAGTCAGCATCACCTGCAGAGAATAGTCAGCATCACCTGCAGAGAATAGTCAGCATCACCTGCAGAGAATAGACAGCATCACCTGCAGAGAATAGTCAGCATCACCTGCAGAGAATAGTCAGCATCACCTGCAGAGACTAGACAGCATCACCTGCAGAGAATAGTCAGCATCACCTGCAGAGAATAGACAGCATCACCTGCAGAGAATAGACAGCATCACCTGCAGAGAATAGTCAGCATCACCAGCAGAGAATAGTCAGCATCACCTGCAGAGAATAGACAGCATCACCTGCAGAGAATAGTCAGCATCACCTGCAGAGAATAGTCAGCATCACCTGCAGAGACTAGACAGCATCACCTGCAGAGAATGGTCAGCATCACCTGCAGAGAATAGACAGCATCACCTGCAGAGAATAGACAGCATCACCTGCAGAGAATGGTCAGCATCACCTGCAGAGAATAGTCAGCATCACCTGCAGAGAATGGTCAGCATCACCTGCAGAGAACAGTCAGCATCACCTGCAGAGAGAAGCTGGTGTCACTTGTAGTGAGGAGGCAGACAAAAGTCGACTTCACTTTCAGAAAAAATGAGATGTCACCTGCAGAGAGAAGTTGAAGTCAGCTGCAGGAAGAAGTCTATGATGCTGTATTTGCAGAGACAACTCCACATCACCTGCAACGAGAGGTCGATATCATATGCGACCAGCAGAGAGAAATAGAAGTCACTTGTTAAGTGTACTCGACGTAACCTACACACAGAAGCGGAGGCCATCTGCGATTAGAAGGCGATGCCACCTCAGATGACTTAGATTTTGGCAATTGGAGACAAGAATTTGCCGTCACTTGCAACGGAAGACAATTCGATGTGAGCGGTAAAGATTATGTCACCTGCAAAGAAATATAAGTCGATCCTGAGAGAGAGAGAGAGAGAGAGAGAGAGAGAGAAAGAGAGAGAGACAGACAGACAGACAGAGAGACAGACAAACAGATAGACAGACAGACAAAGATAGACAGACAGACAGACAGACAGAGACAGAGTCAGAGACAGAGACAAAGAGAGGGAGAGACTAAAAGTAAAAGAAATGAAGGAAGGCAACATCACCAGGATATTTTGTCGTCCATTTCCCCTGCCGTGATATGTCGAGGTCACCTGCAAATAGATTTCCCGTCACCTGCAGAAAGAGTTCGACGTCACCTGTAAACAGAAGTGGATGCCATCTGCCGCTAGAAGACGATGCCACCTCTTAATATAGAGACTTTGACACTGAACACAAGAATTTGCCATCTCATCCAATGGAAGGCAAGTCAGTGTTAGTGGTAAAGATCATGTCACTTGCAAAAATGAAGCATGTATTGAGAGAGAGAGAGAGAGAGAGAGAGAAACTTGTTAATGAAAGAGAGAGAAGTAGAACTTACCACAAAGTATTGGATAATGTGTCCCTGTTTTGATATGTTAATATTAGCTTCAGACAGATTTCTACGTAGCATGTCACCTACAGAAGCAAGTCGACTTTCCTCTCAGAAAGAAGGTTACACCGCCTCCAGAGAACTGTTAACGTTACTAGCTTAGAGAAGTCTATGTAACTTTCATATAAAACTGGCGTCACTTGAAAGAAGTCGAAGTCAAGAGTGAGAGATGACTTCCCGCCTCGAGAGAAGGAGACGTCACGTATAGGTAGAAGTCGATGTCACTTGCAGATAGACACACCGATATATGAAAAGTGAACACTACGTCATCCGGAGGGTGTAGTTGACGTCCCTTGTTGAGAAAGAACCCGATGTCAACTGTAGAGAGAAGTTGTTGCTGCGGAGAGTTGTCAGAGTCACCAACAGGGAGAAGTCGATGTCACTTGTAGAAATAACTCGACGACACCTGTAACAGAAGTGGATGCCACCTGCCGCTAGAAGACGATGCCACATCTTAATACAGGGACTATGCAACTGCAGAAAAGAATTTGCCATCCCATGCAATGGAAGATGAGTCGATGTTAGTGGTAAAGATCATGTCACCTGCTAAAAAGCACAAGTTTGCATTGAGAGAGAGAGAGAGAGAGAGTCGTCGTTAGTAAAATAAAAGATGTTAACAGTACCCAAATATACTGAAGTATGCGTCACCTCCAACACGAAATGCGATCAATCCTGATAAATAAAAATATATTACTAGGTGCTACCTCAACTGTTTTTAGACAAACCAGTTATTACCTGGTGGACATAACTAGATCCTATCTCAGCTGTGCCTAGACAGACCAGTTATTACCTGGTGGACATAACTAGATCCTATCTCAGCTGTGCCTAGACAGACCAGTTATTACCTGGTGGACATAACTAGATCCTATCTCAGCTGTGCCTAGACAGACCAGTTATTACCTGGTGGACATAACTAGATCCTATCTCAGCTGTGCCTAGACAGACCAGTTATTACCTGGTGGACATAACTAGATCCTATCTCAGCTGTGCCTAGACAGACCAGTTATTACCTGGTGGACATAACTAGATCCTATCTCAGCTGTGCCTAGACAGACCAGTTATTACCTGGTGGACATAACTAGATCCTATCTCAGCTGTGCCTAGACAGACCAGTTATTACCTGGTGGACATAACTAGATCCTATCTCAGCTGTGCCTAGACAGACCAGTTATTACCTGGTGGACATAACTAGATCCTATCTCAGCTGTGCCTAGACAGACCAGTTATTACCTGGTGGACATAACTAGATCCTATCTCAGCTGTGCCTAGACAGACCAGTTATTACCTGGTGGACATAACTAGATCCTATCTCAGCTGTGCCTAGACAGACCAGTTATTACCTGGTGGACATAACTAGATCCTATCTCAGCTGTGCCTAGACAGACCAGTTATTACCTGGTGGACATAACTAGATCCTATCTCAGCTGTGCCTAGACAGACCAGTTATTACCTGGTGGACATAACTAGATCCTATCTCAGCTGTGCCTAGACAGACCAGTTATTACCTGGTGGTCATAACTAGATCCTATCTCAGCTGTGCCTAGACAGACCAGTTATTACCTGGTGGACATAACTAGATCCTATCTCAGCTGTGCCTAAACAGACCAGTTATTACCTGGTGGACATAACTAGAGCCTATCTCAGCCGTCGGGACTTGCCAGGGATTCTCAGAATATTTTTCCTGATAGTTGCCGTGACGTGTTTTTTCCGGGTTTTATTTCCCCGAGTTATCTTACCCCCGGGGATTTCTTGCACCCGGGGATTTCTTGCTCCTGGGGTCTTCTTGCCCCTGGGGTCTTCTTGCCCCTGGGGTCTTCGTCCTTTAGAGGGCAGAGGAGGCAGCAGAGCAGGGGTAACAGCACCGACTGCCTCTTCAAGGATGGAGATCGAGGGCACTTTGTTGTGGCGGAGCAGCAGGGGGATTAATATGCTATGTTAAGGGCTGCCTGGTGTTCTTGTGCAATTGCAACTGCAGGTAATCTGCATGCAGTTGTGCTGGCCTAGGTGGTACTATCTTCATCAGCTGCACATTGACATGGGTGTTTGTGTCGATCTGGGGCTGCCAGGAGGGCCGGTGACAGAGGCAGCTTCTGGCCACTTACTCCCTCTTCTGGTAGTACACTCCACTCTCTCCCCCTCCACCAAGGACTTGCCAACCTTCCTGAGGTTTGGCTTTTTGATGGCGGTGCAGTGGACAAAATGTCCTGCTGGTTGTCCATCCTCGTGATGACGCCATAACCTGGCCTGAAGCTGTACCACTTGACCTTCCCCGAGGTGGTGGTGGGTGGGGAAGGAGTAGTGGGGGGGGTGGAGGATGTGTGGGTGCCTGTGGTGGGCCTGGCAGGCTGGGAAGGACATGTTGCTCTGGCTGCTGCTCCACCCGAACTGCTGGTGGAAGCTTCGGCCAGGCCTTATATAGCTTTGGCAGACTAACTACCACCCGCCAGAAAATGGAACTAAACACCGCCCGGATACACATCAACTATGCACCTAAAAACCGCCCGAAAGCCAGGAATCTCTGCCAAAAATCCAACAATGAAGAAAATGTGTCATGGAAAATACTGCTATGAATGTGTTACCACTAAATTAACAGCAACAACAACAATGTAATAATAATAATAATAATAATAATATTAATAATAATAATAATAATATTAATAATAATAATAATCATAATGAACAATAATAATAATAAGAATAAGAATAATAATAATAAGAAGAATAAGAATAAGAATAATAATAAGAAGAAGAATATGAATATTAATAGAATAATAATATAATAAATAATATTGATAATAATAATAATAATGATAATAATAATAATAATGATAATAATAATAATAATAATAATAATAATAACAATAATAATAATAGTAATTATTATTATTATTATTATTATTATTATTATTATTATTATAAAATATATAATAATAGAATTAGTAAATAATAATAATAATAATTATTATTATTATTATTATTATAATAATAAAAATTTTAATAACAATAGTAATAATTATAATAATAATAAAAATAATAATAATAATAAACAATAATAATAATTATAATTATAATAATTATAAAAATAATAATAATAATAATAATAATAATAATAACAACAACAACGAAAACAATAATAATAATAATAATAATAATAATAACAATAATGACAACAACAACAACAACAACAATAATAATAATAATAATAATAACAATAATAATAACAACAACGCCAAAAACGATAATGATAATAACAATAATAATAATAATAACAATAATAATAATAATAATAAATAATAATAATAATAATGATAATAACACTAATAATAATAAAAATAATAATAATAATAATAATAATAATAATAATAATAATAACAATAATAATAATAATGATAATAATAATAATAATAATAATAATAATAATAACAATAATAACAACAAGTAACAGTAGCCTAGTAGCAGTAGTAGTAACAATAATACTAATAGTTACGATGATAATAGTGATGATGATGATGTTGGTGATAAGAGTGATCCCCATAAAAAGATGTTGACGTTTCTCATAGAAAGACGCCCACGTCACCTGTAGAGATAAGTTGACAATACCTCTGCAGAGTGGTCAGCGTCACCTGCAGAGAATAATCAGCATCACCTGCAGAGAATAATCAGCATCATCTGCAGAGAATAGTCAGCATCACCTGCAGAGAATAATCAGCATCATCTGCAGAGAATAGACAGCATCACCTGCAGAGAATAGTCAGCATCACCTGCAGAGAATAGTCAGCATCACCTGCAGAGAATAGTCAGCATCACCTGCAGAGAATAGTCAGCATCACCTGCAGAGAATAGTCAGCATCACCTGCAGAGAATAGACAGCATCACCTGCAGAGAATAGTCAGCATCACCTGCAGAGAATAGTCAGCATCACCTGCAGAGAATAGACAGCATCACCTGCAGAGAATGGTCAGCATCACCTGCAGAGAATAGACAGCATCACCTGCAGAGAATAGACAGCATCACCTGCAGAGAATGGTCAGCATCACCTGCAGAGAATGGTCAGCATCACCTGCAGAGAATAGACAGCATCACCTGCAGAGAATAGACAGCATCACCTGCAGAGAATGGTCAGCATCACCTGCAGAGAATAGACAGCATCACCTGCAGAGAATAGACAGCATCACCTGCAGAGAATGGTCAGCATCACCTGCAGAGAATAGTCAGCATCACCTGCAGAGAGAAGCTGGTGTCACTTGTAGTGAGGAGGCAGACAAAAGTCGACTTCACTTTCAGAAAAAATGAGATGTCACCTGCAGAGAGAAGTTGAAGTCAGCTGCAGGAAGAAGTCTATGATGCTGTATTTGCAGAGACAACTTCACATCACCTGCAACGAGAGGTCGATATCATATGCGACCAGCAGAGAGAAATAGAAGTCCCTTATTAAGTGTACTCGACGTAACCTACACACAGAAGCGGATGCCATCTGCGATTAGAAGGCGATGCCACCTCAGATGACTTAGATTTTGGCAATTGGAGACAAGAATTTGCCGTCACTTGCAACGGAAGACAATTCGATGTGAGCGGTAAAGATTATGTCACCTGCAAAGAAATATAAGTCGATCCTGAGAGAGAGAGAGAGAGAGAGAGAGAGAGTAACAGCAAGGCAGAGAAACTCGTCCTCAATATAAAGAGAGTAGTCAAACTTACCTGAAAATAATGAATCATGTGTCACCTGTTGTGATATGTTAATATTACCGGAAATATATTTCTACATCACCTGCAGAAAGATGTCAACATTCCTTGCAGGAAGAAGGTCACAGCGAGTCTTTAGAGCTGTTAAAGTTACATGCGTAGAGAAGTTTATTACACTTGCAGAGAGGAGTCGTTGTTACCTAGATGTCTCCGTCTCGTCTCGAGAAAAGAGCGCCGTCTCGTCTCGAGAGATGTCGCCGTCTCGTCTCGGGAGCAGGCGAAGTCACATGTAGACAACAGTTGATGTATGGAGAGAGAAACCAACGTCAGACACAGAGAGACGTTGACGTCCTTTGTAGAGGTAGGCCGATGTCAGCTGTTGAAAGAAGGTGAAATTGCTAGCGGACTGTTGTTAGCGTCACCATCAGAGAGAAGTCGATATCAACTGTGAAAGAATTGCACGTCACCTGCAAACAGAAGCAGATGCCTTCTGCGATTGGAAGACAATTTCTCCTCAGAAGTCAGAGTCTTTGGCAACTTTGCAGAAGAACTTGCCGTCATTTGCAACGGAAGAAAAGTCGATGTAAGCGGCTAAGACAATATCAACTGCAAAAAAACAGAAGCACCTAATGAGAGAGAGAGAGAGAGAGAGGTATAGACCTTGGAAAACTTAGTAAGTGGCCAGGACACTGAAAGAGGGCACGAGTACTGACTGACTCTGGCGAAGAGCTAAGTCCACTGCGCCAATAAGGATGGAGGTTAAGAAGAGAGAATGGTCGCAAGACTTAGAGACTGGAAGACTGAAAGACACTGGAAACCAAAGAAAGGCTTTGGAAGATAGATATATATGAAGAATGATATTGTCTATTAAACAGGTTGGATGGCATATTTTTTCAAAGCAAAGTTAAGAAGAGGACATTGAATAATTAAGATATTACAAGACACTGAAATCGATATGTGGAACAGAACAGTCTTGGTAAGACAGAAATACTATGAAGAGTTATATGATGGCTGCAGAATTTAACTTTGGAATGATCGGGATATATATATATATATATATATATATATATATATATATAGATAGATAGATAGATAGATAGATAGATAGATACGCTGGTCCATATATAGATAGATAGATAGATAGATAGGTAGGTAGATAGATAGATAGGTAGATAGATAGATAGATAGAAAGATAGATATTTTTTTTTATTTTTTTTTTTGACGTTGGAGGTGTCTTGCTGAGGGTGAGCGAACTCCTTTAATAAGTTGATGAAACGTTTTTCTTAATGTTTATTACCTCTAAGCTTTTCTTTTTCAGCTTAGGAAAGACCCCTCATGCTGAATGGGTTGGATGGAGACTTTTAACGATATTCAAATTTTCAACTTCTCCCTCTACAAACCTAGGCTCGATGCTGCATGTGTCGGTCAGCAAATCCACTGCTGTGTCACTTGATCACCGTATCCCATGCAGGTATGGTAAAGGTGGATTTGTTGGTGCAAAATACTGTGATACATGAAGGTGGAGTTTGAATTGTCCTGCCTGTGAGAGGGAACAGAGAATACCGAAGGCTTGAATAATGAGAGAGTAGAGTGTGTCATTTTTTGTTGGTTACTCTGATGATAACTGTACTTTTGATTTTTGCCTTTCCATGTTCTTAGATTATCCCCACATCATCATGAATAGTGGGGAATAAGACTATGGTGGTGATGATATAGTGGGGAATGGGACTATGGTCGTGATGATGATGATAATGACGATGACGACGATGTTCATAATGATGTAGACAACGACAGTAATAATGATAACGATTGTGATGAAAGCACGACCTGTTTAGCATGGACAAACCTGCCTACTGCAGTTTATCCTCCCTTCATATTCTGATGTTTATAAGCTAAATATATACAGTAGTTGACTAATGAAGGAATCTGTTAAGAAAAAGTAAAACGAAAGGATGGTGTAGTAAAAAAGGAATGTCAAGATAAACCAAGGTAACTTTCACAGGTCCTAACCCCGAACCGAATTTCTCACAGAATAGGCCTCTTCCACTCAACCACACTAGTTTGTAACATTCTGGTGTCAGTGTAATACAAGAACAGGATGGAGTGGGATTAGTGATGAATGGTGGGGGAGGGAGAGAGGGATGGCAAGAGATGAGAACGTGGAAGAAGAGGAGGAGGAGAAAGAGAAATGGAAGAGAGGAGGAAGAAGAGGAAGAGGACGGGAAGAGAGGGGAGAGAAGGGGTAAGAGTGGGAGAAGGAGATATAGGAAAGGGACTGGAACTGGTTGAGAATTATGAGGAGGGAAAGAGAATGCCAGGGTGTGAGAGGAGGAGGCACATGAGAGGGATGGATAGAGGGAATTGGGTGTGGTGAGGGAGAAGGGGAAGGAGTTGGGTTAGCACTGTGAAGGGGCTGAAGGGAACTGATAGTCTGCTAGGGGGAGGGAGAAGCGAGAAGAGGGTAACAGACGGCAGGGAGGAACGAGGGAGAGCGATAGTGGTGCACAGACGTTGGGTAAGAGTGGAAGAGAAATGGGAGGGAGTAGGTAAAGAAAAGGAGGGGGGAATGGGAGAGTGGGGGAATGAGGAGAGTCGTGGGTGAAGAAGAGATGAATGGTAGTGCGGGAGAGAGGAGGTGGGAAAGGAGAAACTGAGGAGAGTAGAAAAAGAACAAGAGAGGGAGGATGGAAAAATGAGTCCAGAGAGATTTCGGGGCTGGGGGAAGGGGAGAGAGATAACGAAGCGGACTGAAAGCTGTGCCTGTCTTAGCGATTTATACCTTCCAGTGCCATCAAGAGCTTATTGCCAATGCCTCGATAATCCCCAGACCAGGCAGGCAAGGCACGGAAAGACAGGGCAGTGTAGGACAGGACAAGAGAGAAAGAGAAAGAATAAATAGTATAAGAAAGAGGCAACGAGCAGAAAAATGGGAAGATATGATTAAGGGAAAGATAGGGCAGTGCAAGGCAGAGCAGGAAAGGGCAGGGTAGTGCAGGGCAGCAGCATCGCACTGCAAAGGTTGACAAGCTAAATGAAAAACGGAGAACATAAAGGCAGCTATTTATGACAAGAAAATACTGTAACGGGAAGCTAGTATAATGAGCCATCCTTTTGATATATTTTGTTACTTTTTCTTTTTTTAACACTATAATACAGAAAAAAATGTCAAAGTGCCATTGCTGCCTATAAAGCTGATTTCCTAGTTTTCTAAAAATTACGGAACCAATTTTATCGTAAATAATATTATTTCTTGTAACATTCTATGCATGACTCTGGCCACAGATTTGATAGTCCTTTCCCTAAGACCCTTCACTCCTGCATGCCACAGACCTTTTTGAGACCATTGCTGCGTTAATGCTAGGGCTCTCTCACTCTAAACTGGTGTGAAGGTAATAGTGTTTTATGTCATTTCGGTGGGTGTTTCTGGATGATCAGTTAAGACTGTTCAATGAATTTCAAATATCCGAACTTTTCCTGCCCTAAATTGGCACGATCTTGCTTTTTTTTTTTTTTTTTTTTTTTGTGAAATTTTACATTCCACAACTTATGTTTTTGCATAGTGTTGGCTCAAGTACAGAGGCACGCATAGATACGTTGGTCCATATAGTACACAGCCCAATTTTCATGTGTTGTGGTGACCGCTCTGACAGAGTTACCAGCGTCCATCCTGCAGCAATTCCTGCTTTCCACCTGCCACGCTTTTCAGTGTTTTTTGTATACCTCGCCTGAATCCTTTGCCGATGACTAATTTCATTCGGAGCTAAAATGGCATCACTCCTCAATAAAATAAATAAATTAATAAATAAAATAAAAGGCAACACACACACTATATATATATATATATATATATATATATATATATATATATATATATATATATATATATATATATATATATTTGAACCCAGTAAAAGAACCACTATATGTGCTGATGAAATTCATCATAGTATATTGAAATGCAGTGAACACTGACTTTCGAATGACATATTCAGTCCCAACACACTATTATTCAATATGCTACGCAAGAGGTAAATAATTATCATATAAAAGACTAGAACGATATTACTGTCCGCAACGGCACATGTGTAGGGACGTGAATTACCTCTCTATTCTGTAATGGCGTTAATAACTACTACCAGATCTGTTGGGTCAAGAAACATCACTGCGGCCAACACCCCGAGTCTCTCTCTCTCTCTCTCTCTCTCTCTCTCTCTCTCTCTCTCTCTCTCTCTCTCTCTCTCTCTCACGTTTTTAAATACGTTTTAATTCTTGATGGTTTTAAATTGGGGAAATTCCTCGCACTGAAGGAGCTACAAGTAAAATGCACTTTTCCCTTCAGTACAATATCATCTTGTTATTTTCCTGTTACAATCAGACGATTTTGTTCATGTTGAGATAGGTCCCTCGTAGTGAAGCCATTAGAAGCAATCTCCTTTAGTTCCATCCTAATATTTACACCTTTTGCATATTATTCTTTCAATCACCAGACGACTCAAGCAACGTACGGGATATCCATCACAGTAAAAAGACTACTAACCATCTCCTGTAATCCCTCCACACTCACAATGTGTTTTCAATTCTGTCATTGCTGCCTCTAAACAAACTTATTCATTAACAAGAAGAGACCATCTTCATAGATCTGCTGACAAACTATTGCAGAAAAAAAAGAAAAAAAAAGAAAAAAAAAAGAAACTTTGAAACTCGTTGAATATGTGAAATTATTTTACTACAATGCTTCTTTATTGCGAAAATTGAAAACAACCAAATAATCAGCTGGTGCGCCAGTTGATAGAACAGGTAACGAGCCAAATGAACTCAAAATTCAGAGCTGAATAACTGCGTACTTCAGAAGAAAGTCGCTATAATGCCTCCATATACCTGAAATTGAAAATTATCTAACAGTCAGCTGATGTGTTAGGTGACATAACAGCGTACACGTTAAATCAACTAAAATTTTCAAGCTAAGCAACTTTATATCTCATAAGAAAATGGCTCTAAACTCTCCAAGAGCAGATATTCGAACTTTCCTTGAAGAGAGAGAGAGAGAAAAAAAAAATCCAACAAGTGTACCACTTAAAGAACTGTAGGCTTCGCCGCAGCTAAAAATATCACATGCACTTCTTTTTACACTTGAAGAGCCTTCCACATCTGCATCCATGCTTGAAGAACTGGGTGATGGCAGGTCACTTCTCCTTTGACAATAAATGATATTACTCTGCCCTGTGGGTCAGTTGTCCGTCAGCACCTGTAATATGCAACTTTAAGGTCATAAAGCGAGATAAATCTAACACGACGTAGATCTCTGACTCGCTTCAGCTGGCTTAGTGCACTCACGTTGGTAAATTGATTTCGTCAGTAACCAAGCTCATTGAATTTCATACATCCACGACCTAGTATTGAAAAAGGGAATGTCCCAGTTCCGTCAGGTGAGTGATGACGGTAATGACGATAACTACAACATCGTAAAGTTGTGCAAGAACAATTTTGATAAAAACTTCAGACAGCCATTGCCTACCTGACGTCGAGCTAAAAGAAACCTGGAGGCTAAGGTCACTGATCTTGTACGTCACCTTAGGGCACCACAGTCTATAAGTCCGCAAAGTTTGGCGCCTCTAGCTTTAATCCTTCATGGAATATTAGGCGTCATCCAGAGCATCCGAACCCAGTATTTTACCTCAGGCAACCTCAGACAATAACCAGCCGTTTGGAACCATACTCCTTTCTCCACTGCATCCACCTTAAAGCTATTTCATAGTAAAATTTCAGCTTCCTAGCTTAAGGGTTTAGGAGATAGCGTGACTGATGCACTTTCCTGTGTTCCTAATAATATCTGGAGATCCGGTTGACGGCCCACCATATTTAACCAAAGGAAGCGGACGGCTGTGTGATTAAGTTGACAAAATTTGAATGCTGTTGGCCAAACAGCCTTTGAAATATTGCACTTTTAAGGTAAGTAAGCTAATTATAAGGAGACTTCCCACAGGGGTGTGGGAAGTTTTAAAAATGATAATAGTGATGCTGGTCATGACGACAACTGTTCCATTCAGAGTGTAGGAGGGGAGAAGCCCTTGAGTGTATGACATGGATTTGATGATGGTGATGAAAAGACGGTGATGACGACATGGGTTATATTGATAAAGGTTGATGGTGACTAAACTGACTTTACATAACAGCCATCTTCCCTGTAATTAGAAAACTTCATTTACCAGAAAAAAAAAAAAAACTACATACTATTTCTGACAAGGGTTAAAGGAGCCTGTTGTTGTCATTTGAGACAGCCAAATATACACTAACGGTTTGGTTCTGATGAGATAAAGATTATTTCCAACCCTCATATTGTCTTGAGATTTACGTAGATTAAATAAAGTGGCTACCTTTGCCAAGACAGAAAACTGACAGCGTACTAATGGGATTAAATGGCTCACTTAAGGTATCCTATTAGGGGGCGCTTTAACAGAGAGAGAGAGAGAGAGAGAGAGAGAGATGTTGCATCGGTTAGAAGTCATACAAGTAAATCATCAAATAATTAACACAAATCAATCGTATGCTCAAAAGTGTATCATTAGTGAGCAACATTGTGTCTGGATTAGGACCAAACCACCTGGACAGCACCAGAAGATGTGTGTAATTTGTGTATACTCGTATATGGAAATGGCGAATTATCCTTTCTCTCTTTCCTACTTTGACGTGTATTTCCTTGATGAAACTCTCTCTCTCTCTCTCTCTCTCTCTCTCTCTCTCTCTCTCTCTCTGCAATACCCCAGATATTGCCCACCGAGAACCAGTCATTTACATCTCTCATATTTTTTGTACACTGTTGCTTGGATGCCAAATAACTTGTCTGTTGAGTCTGACTACTCAGCTCTGACTGACACTGGGGGGAAGGAGGCGGTAGGAACCAGGATATTGGTTGTTCGTTGTATTATTATTTCTTTACTGCTGTTGTTGTAGTAACAGTTGTTCTTCCTGCTGTTGTTTTTATAGTTGTTCATATTACAGCTATAATAGCAATAAAAACCAGGATATTGGTTGTTCGTTGTATTATTATTTCTTTACCGCTGTTGTTGTAGTAACAGTTGTTCTTCCTGCTGTTGTTTTTATAGTTGTTCATATTACAGCTATAATAGCAATAAAAACAACAGCAACAATAATAACTAGAACTATAAATCTGCTGAAGCGGTATTCAAAGAGCTCCTCATTCCAGATGAAAATACTTTTCTTGTCACTGTAGACCAAATATTTATCGACTTCTGGTATGATTCAAAATTTTTAACGAACTTTGACCTGTGACCTTGAGATCAAGGTCAAGGTCATTCATACTATGCAAATCATGTTCACTCATGACTCACAACATTTCCAACAAATTTGGTCAAAATTGGCCAAACACTTTCCAATTCAGCACGTTCAGGCATGAGGCGGCCATTTTGATTTTCATCAGTACCTTGAAAATATTTGTTGGACCTCAGTATTAATACTCAGGTGCACTAGTATATGTTGACGACAGCCTACTAGCACATCTGAAAAGTAATAGATTCAGTAAGAAGAGAGAAACCTGTACTTTACACAGGAAAAATAATCCACTATATTACCACTATGCCGGGAATCGAACTCGGGACTCTCAGGTGAGAGCCAGGCAGCATACCACTACACCACGACCAAGTAAAAGTATGCTGCCTGGCTCTCACCTGAGAGTCCCGGGTTCGATTCCCGGCACAGTGGAAATATATTGGATGATTTTTCCTGTGTACAGTACAGGTTTCTCTCTTCGTTCTGACTTGCCGTAAGTGCTTGGGATAGATTAAAAGCATCTACTTGCCCGAGTGCCAGGGGGTTATCTCATCCTCCTCATGCCCACAGTGGTGGCGGAGGGACATTGATTACAAGATTGTGACAAATTAAGATAATTTTTACCTGGTGGTGCAGTGGTACATTGCCTGGCTCTTACCTGAGAGTCCCGGGTTCGATTCCCGACACTGTGGTAATATATTGGATGAATCGATTCAGTAGTTTTGGCAGCTCAGGAGAAAGAAAAAAACATAGAGGGCGCTAGTGCAGCACTAGTGCTAGGGGGAAAAAAACAGCAAAAACAAGCTTGCTACCAAGATACATCACTCTTAAAAATTTCAAGTCGCTCTTTCGACCGGCCTTGGAATGCCAGCCTTCTAGATTTTCACCCTCCTTTAAAAGAAATAATATCTACAATATCAGTACAGACTCCACAGAATGTTGAGTTCTTTATAACAACAATGTGGTGTCATTGGCAACAACAGTTATGTTTCGTGGTGTGAAAGTTGCTGCAGCTGAATGGGCAGTGGAGAGAAACATATTTGTGATACTGTATATGAATCAGTGTTGAGGTGACTGGCAACAATGGAGCGTTTTGGTAGAGGGTAATGTTTAAGAATTTATAAATGACCCAGCATTTTTGAGAAAGGTAGTAACAGAGTCCTATCGCTCCGGTTCGGCCTGCGGACCCTCCAAAGAAACGTCGTCTGTGGCACTTTGGAGCTGCGGATTAGGAGGCCCTCAGGCAGTACTTCTTTGATTTTCCCTGGAATGATTATTGCTTCCATGGCCGGGAGCCATCTGGGTGTTCCTTGCGCATTACGGAGGTTATTCTCACGGGCATGGAAGCATACATTCCCTTCTCACATCCTCTGACTAATGGAAGAAAGCCTTGGTTTAATCACGCTTGTTCTAATGCTGTCCGCAACAAGGAGAGGGCCAATAAAAGGTACCGGAGCCAACCCACTCCTGAATCACATAATCTTTACATTTCTGCCCGGAATCGTGCTAAGTCTGTTCATCGCTCTGCTAAAAATAATTTCATCCATACTAAATGCTCTCAACTCTCCAACTCGAATTCTTCCCGCTCCTTCTGGCACCTTGCCAAAAACCTTTCTAACAACTTTACCTCATCATCCTTCCCTCCTCTTTTCTACTCTGATGGCTCTGTAGCTATTTCTTCTACTGATAAAGCAGATCTCTTCACTCAGACTTTCTCCTCCAATTCCACCTTAGACAGTTCCGGTGCTGTTCCTCCATCATTTCCCCTCTCTGACTTCCTCATGGCTGACATTAATATTTATTCAGTTGATGTATTTTCTGCCATCACAGGCCTCAGTACTAATAAGACATATGGGCCTGATGGAGTCCCTCCTGTTGTTCTCAAGAACTGTGCTTCTGTGCTTACACCCTGCCTAGGCAAACTCTTTCTCCTTTGTCTATCAACTTGTACCTTTTCTTCTTACTGGAAGTTTGCTCTCATTCAGTCAGTCCCAAAGAAGGGTGACCATTCCCAACCCTCTAACTATCGTCCAATTGCTATAACATCCTTTATCTCAAAAGTTTTTGAGTCAATTCTTAATAGAAAAATTTTAAAGCATCTTTCCCATCACGACCTTCTTTCTGATCGCCAGTATGGGCTCCGTCAGAGACGCTCCACTGGCGATCTTCTCACCTACCTTTCAGACTCCTGGTCATCCTCCTTTCGGGATTTTGGCGAAAACTTTGCCATTGCACTTGACATCTCAAATGCTTTCGATCGAGTCTGACATAAATCTTTAATTTCCAAACTGCCTTCTTACGGTTTCTATCCTTTTATCTGTGCCTTCATCTCTAGCCTCCTTTCTGGTCATTCTATAGCCGCTGTTGTAGACGGCCATCGTTTTCTCCTACAGTAGATCTATTAACAGTGATGTTCCTCGGGGCTCTGTCCTATTACCAACCCTCTTCCTTTTATTCATCAATGACCTTCTAAGCTGTACATCTAACCCTATCCACTCGTACGCTGATGATTCCACCCTTCACCTTTCCACTCGGTTCTCGCAACGTCCATCTCAGCAGTTACTTAAACAAACAAGGGATGGGGCTATGGCACACCTAATGTCTGACTTGGCTCAGTTTTTGCATCAAAGACTCAGTTTTTACACCTATCAACCCAACAAAATCTTCCACAGGTATACCCACTAATGTTTAATAATATTCAGCTTAATCCTGCATCATCCTTGAACATGGTTTGGGTTTCATTTACTCGGGACTTGTTTTGTAAAGATCATATTACATCTCTTGTAAAATCTGCTTCCAAGAGATCAGGTGTGCTAAACCGACTCTGTTCCTTCTTTACCCCTGCTGAATTGTTGACACTATACAGGGGTTTTATCCGCCCCTGTGTGGAGTACAACTCTCTTGTGTGGGGAGGCTCCCCACATACAGCTTTTCTCAATAGGGTGGAGTCAAAAGCATATCGTCTAATTAACTCTCCTCCTCCTACCGACTCCCTTCAACCTCCGTCTCTTCGCCGCACTGTTGCATCTTTATCTCTTTTCTATCGCTACATCAGTGGTTACTGCTCCTGTGAACTGTCTGCATGCATTCCTCCACCCGTACGACTGGCGCGTAGCACCCGACTAGCACCGAACTCTCATCCCTTTTCTGTCCAACTCTCCATTGCAAGAGTTAACCGTTACTCCCAGTCCTTCATTTATGCAACAGGTCAACTCTGGAACTGTCTCCCTCTGTCTGTATTTCCTGCTACCTATGATCTCCAGTCTTTCAAACGCAGTGTGTCAAGGCATCTCGAAATGAATGGATCTTGAATTTGGATCACTCTTGTATTTTGTTTTTCTCTTGGAAGGAGCAATTTTGCGGGCTCGCGGCCCTTGGTTCCTTCTTCCTCACATTAAAAAAAAAAAAAAAAAGCTCTTAGTTCAGTTTGGAAATGAGCTGCTGGACCCGACTGGGCCTGACCCATCCCGACCAGCCGGACCCGACCCGACAGAGCCGGAGCCGACCGTCAGGCTAAGCAGAAGTTAATAACTTTACTCCTGTGTGATGCAGAGCTAAAATTTTTTCTCCCTGTGATACAGTTATTCAATAAATTTTGCAGTTAACTAAAAACTCACCCATAAAGTGTAGGAACCCCTTGGACTCTGGAGTTTTCCAAGGGAGTGCTTTGCTCCAATCATCGAACGCTTCAGTTACAAAATCAAATTTAAAAAAAAATCGTCAAAACACTGTGTTTTTTGGCATCAGCTCTAGTGGTAAAATATCGGATATTCCGACTATAATTTTACATTAACGGTTTTAACATGTTTTAATGGTGAAATAACCAAGAGAAAGCACCTCGTTTCTGGCTGTAATAATCTCATCAATAAACAAGTCGACGTGGCAGGTAGGCAGGGGAGACTTTACAACTTAGCACTGTGTGTCTGCTGCATGCTGTGACACCTCGCTTTACACCAGCACTCGCGTACCGTTGGAACCTGTGTTGCTCAAATAAACCCTGAGCTCTATTAAAAACTTTTATTTCTTTCCTTCATGATATGTGTTCCACAACACTCAATAGGCAAATCCAAATTTAATCAATAGCCGAAAACCATCCCGGGAGAAATCATCCAGGGGAAACGCCCTGTTTCTTACTTTCATCATGCGATTTATGGCCGACAACTTGCCGTAGTTTGTTGAAACAACTCCGCGGTTGTGAATATTCTACTTGATTCGTGCGATGCGATGCTTCTATTGTGCGGAAGCAAAGTTGAAAACAACACGTGAGAGTTTCTTTCGTAGTAAGTAGATGCTCCATTGAATGTTCAAACCTCACTGATGTTACCATGGAAACGCGATAATAATAATAATAGTAATAATAATAATAATAATAATAATAATAATAACAGTGGTAAATACAAGAAAACTTCCCACATGGATGTGGAAAGTTTTGATAATAATAATAATAATAATAATAATAACAGTGGTAAATACAAGAAAATTTCCCACATGGATGTGGAAAGGTTTGATAATAATAATAATAATAATAATAATAATAATAATTATTATTATTATTATTATTATTATTATTATTGGGGGCGCTCACCATCCACTCACTCGATGTAGTGCTGCTCTCGGGTGTCTGCCCTCTCCTCTCCTCCATCCTTCTTTCCTTCCATCCTCTTCTTTCTTTCTCTCCTTCATTCTTTCCTAATTCTTCTGCCTACGGGTGACTTTACACTCTCTCTTCTTTCTTTCTTTCCTTCATTCTTTCCTCTTCCTTCAGCCTGTGGGTGTCTCTACACTGAGTAACAAGCCAAATGGTTTCTTGTACACCAGGAAACCATTTACTACGCTGGGTGGTAACCATATAACCAAAGTTTGACGCCTGGTGGTTTAGTGAGTAATTATTGCGCTCCAATCGGATTGAGCCGGTGAAGGTTTATATCCAAGGGATGGTTGGGGTTGATTGCTCATGTAATGCCACTCAGGGATGAGTGAGGCTGGTCACTCTCATCTTAAATGTCGGCACCAACTGCCTAGCCCCGGGCTCCTACGCTCCTCATGGGGCAATGTAGGATTGGATGATGGATGGATGGATCGATTATTATTATCATTATTATTATTATTTTTATTATTACTATTATTATTATTATTATTATTATTATTATTATTATTATTACTATTATTATTATTATTATTATTATTATTATTATTATTATTATTATTGCCATTATTATTATTATTATTATTATTACTATTATTATTATTATTATTATTACTATTATTATTATTATTATTATTATTATTATTATTATTTTCACTATTATTATTATTCATAACTTATTTATGGTAGGAGTGTAAGCCTTCCATCCACTCACACGATGCAGTGCTGCCTTGAAGTGGCTATATAAAGGGTGCCAGTCCAACCCACTTCCTATAACCATTTAACCAAACAATGCCTGGTGGTCCAGCGGGTTACGGTGATCCAGTCGGTTGAGGCCGTTAAAGGTTTACACCCGAAGGGAGGGAGAGGATTATTGTTCACATAATGCCACTCAGGGGCCAACGAGGCTGGTTACCCTCACCTTGGACGCCGGGACTAATTACCCTGGCTCTGGGTTCCTGCACTGCTGATGAGGAAAACACAGTGAATGGTAGACACACAGCTTAATGTAACCAACAACCATATATCCTGGTGGGTTTTTATTTTACTGTGTGTGTGTGTGTGTGTGTGTGTGTGTGTGTGTGTGTGTGTGTGTGTGTGTGTGTGTGTGTGTGTGTGTGTGTGTGTGTGTGTTTGTTTGTTTTTCCCAACAGAAGGTGTTGGATGTGAGGGATTGTACCTTGCGGGCACTTAAATGTTACCAGCCTTGTTTTGCTAAAGCACACACACACACACACACACACACACACACACACACACACACACACACACACACACACAAAGGCCATACAACAGTGTCTTCTCTCACGCACACAGACTAATAAGTACAGAGTTAACATGGGCTTCCTTTAGTGCTCTGCCTCCTAACTTTTTCCTACCCCAATCTCCAGCAGCCGCCTAAAAGAAAAAAAAGACCTGTAACTACTGTGGTACAATGGGTTGTATTCTCTTGGGCTTATGGTGCTCCCTGGCACCTCTTCTGTACCAGTGTATATCTGCTGTTTCTATTTTTAAAGTTTACACTACAGTATTTGCAAGGTATAAGTCAGTCACTCTTCCTCTTGGTTCCACGTAAATACCTGGAATATAAATTTCTTAAAATACCCTTATCCAGATGATAAAAATACCCGAGCTCTGTGTTACTACCTAAATATCAACTTTCATGAAACAGAGATTTTACATAAAATACCCAGTATTGTACAACCGTATGACATAATAACAGACATCTGTGCCATAACCTAACAGTACACATATTTCTGTGTCCTTTTCAACGTGACTCTCATAATCGTTTTCATTTATAAACAGTTAAGTTGCACGCATTAATTTGCTCTTTGGATGTAGACGTTATTTTGCTGTTCAATATTAGCAACATATTTTTTTAGTGATGTATGAAAGTTATTTCGTTTCCGCTCCTCGACACTATTGGGTAAATTAGGTAACTGCATTAATTTACCATCTCTCTCTCTCTCTCTCTCTCTTTCTCTCTCTCATATATTTTCCCGTCCCTCGGAGAGTTAGCGTAATGGCATCCTGTTGTCTACGGCTAAACTAAAATTGATCTCTGATTTAACGCACTTCACTCCACTAAACAAGGACACAGAAAGAACAAATTCAGAATACCGCCCTCTTCATCATAAAACATAGCCCTCACTTTTTTTTTTTTTTACCGAAACTGATTTTCTTTTCATGCCTGAGTAATTCCGTGCAAGTTGAATGTTACTCTAACGATGGCTGAATGTTGGGTGTGGCGTAGGGTGGGAGTGGATGTAGTGTGGGGTGAATGAGGTTGTGGGATACTGTTGGTGAAGATGTGGGGTAGGGTGGGCTAGGGTGTGAAGTGGGGTGAATGGGGGTGTGGTGTAGAGTTGGTGAGGGTGTGGATGAGAGTGAAGATATAAGGTACGGTTGGTGAGAGTTTAGGGTTGGGTGGGTGAGGGTGGGTGGCAGGCCAGTGGTTGAGGATAAAGGAGTGGGAGTATTTGTGGGTTAGGTCTTCTTCATGTTCTTATTTGCCGTTTTTCGTTCCCCCTCGTGAGCACCAACAACATACCGTTTCCAAGGGAGTGTGGAATTTTTCTGTCAAAACATGTTATATAGGGTTACAGCAATAAAGTCTTCACGCTGCATCGTGAGAATTTTTACAGCAACGGTTCAGTTTATAGTTAAACATGCTGTCTATCTGAGATTGCATCGTTTAATTGCGTTCATGTTCTGAACTGTATTACCGAAATGTCATCTAAAGCTATACTAAAACTGGTGAAACAAGGTAGTCAGTTTATAATAGTATCTTGTTCATTAGTTATGTTTACAATATCGATATGGTCTGCTGGTCTCCATCAGCATCATACGAGAAGACATTGAAGAGTAAGAGAAAAAATTGCTGACCGAAGATGTGTTAAGAAACCTTCGAATTATACAAACGACGAAGGCAAAATCCACACACACACACACACACACACACACACACACACACCGCTCGCTGGTGCAGTGGTAACGTTCTCGCTTGCCAACTGGTGGATGGGAGTTCGCGCCTCGCTCAGGTTGCGAAAAGTTTCACTGACGAAGTGGGTGGTTACTGTCCCCCTTGAGCAAGTGGACGGGTGTGTGCGTGTGTGAAGGTCACAGCCTTGCCCTTAGATCGGACTATATGAGCTCTCAGCTCCCTTCCGGGAGGGTAAAAGCTGACCATCACGACCATCAAGTGATCCTGACCGACCCGGTGAATTACACACACACACACACACACACACACAGGAGCCAACATTTCGATCAATTCAGAGTCCTGCCAAAATGGAACAGAAGGTCAGGAAACAGTGGAAAAATAGAGGCTCGGGATGGAAGCAGCGATGTAGGGGATATGTTGGTATGCAAACAAGGGAGTCTGCCGGCGAGGGTTTACACCTGTAGTATCAGGTAGAGAGTAAATTTGAATTTACATGTATGTCACTTATCCCTTTCTCTTTGGTGATGTATTTTTCATTTTTCTTGCTACTGGTGCTAGAAAGGGATGCTATCACTTCAGAAGTGCTGATGAAACTGGGAGGCTCAGTTAACCGCTTATACAAAAGTCCCTCAGCCCCCTCCCTATCCACTAAAAGGAGATTGGCTGACTACAGGAGACAGATAACTTCAGCTTGCATTCCACCAGGTTCAGGTGCAGATTAACCATACTGGCATATTAAGCTTATACAGTAGGGTGCCTTTCGAACTTTGGTATTAGGGCTTCATTAAACCCGTCACAATCAGAGCGCTCTCCTAGGCTAAATTGCAAGAAGCTGAATAAATGTCATCATGTTGTCTGAAGGAATTGATGGCCAAACCTAATTCCATTTATTATGCATGAGATGGGTAAGATCCAGAAAAGGAAGTAGGCTACTAGTTGTGATGGAATTTGGCGAATATTTCTCCCATGTGAAAAAAAAAAAAAAAAAAAAAAAAAGATGAAGCTGAGAATAATAGCACCACAAAAACATGTGAGTTTCAGCAGCTTGAATGATAACTGAATGGAGATTTGGATCACTTTCACTGGGTCCTATTTGCTCTATGTTGGTACAGGGTTGGGTTGATGATGATGGTGAAGTTGTGAACTGCTTGAATGTGCGGAAATGGTAAATCGAGCAGCGTGGCGAGGGAAATAAAAAAAGTTTTGATTATAGGGGATTTTCTTTTTTTTTTTTTTGAAATAGGTGAGAGTGGATTCGTGGAAAGGATAGGGTGGCAAATGGGAACTATTTTTGGAGCGGGATATTGCGAGGTGATTCTGCAACTGGGAATATTCTGTGACGGAATGGAAAGTTATGTTCATCAGAATATAGTACTAGTATGTGAAGTAAGACTGTTTTTCGTAAAGAAAATTGTATGTATGGCATATGTACGGTAATAGTTCTATAACAAAAAAGAAAGCAAAAGACTGAGAGATTAGAAAACTTTTACGTCCCCAAAGAAGATTTAAAGAAATAAAGTGAAAATCAGGAGTCACTCCACTGGAGAAGCCAAGAAACACTTTGTTTAACGTGAACAGAGTAGTGGAACTGTCACAACCATAAGAGGGTTAACGGTGAAAGTATTAACACTCTGGCGCGAGTGGTTCAGTTTCAACAAAATAAATCACCAGAAGTTAGCTGGGATTGAATAGTAGACTTATCCTGACCACGCGAGGGTTATATTTATTGAACTTTGCGACTTGTGGGTTATCATTTGCACAGGGGATGGTGTTAAAGCTAGCTCCCTGGCAAGAGTCAGAAGAGGTTGGAAGAATATTAGAAGGCTGTTGCCCCTACTGACAATGAAGGAGAGTTATAATTTGTGTATCGAAAGTGTGGTACTTTATAGATATGAAACTTGGACAATATAAAAGGAGGTATTTCGTAGACTTGGGTGCACAGAAATGACAATATTGAGATGGATGTACAGTCGGCTCCGGGAGTCCTGTTACCCCCTGCCATCTCTCTCTCGTTCACGTATGGCAACGGCGCACTATTCGTGTAGGTAGCAGGCGGACAGCAGAGAATTTTCTTATTAAACAGTTTAATACAAAAAAACTGACTAATTAACAGGCGGTTGAATGATTCACAGAGGATATAACAATATGATATGGAATCTCTCCGAGGGTATGTGGTGTTACTTGCAATATATACTGCTTTTGTAGAAGAAAGTGGTGGCGGGGTGGAAGAGGTAGGATGATTGAGGGGATGAAGTAAGGGAAGGGAGAGAAGGGGGGGGAGTCAGAAGAACGTGAAAGTGAAGCACCAAAACAGAGTGAGTGGAAGAAGAAGGGAAGAGGGGAAAAGAATGAAGCTTTCCATTCTTTCAGGTGGTGTATTGTGGGTAACAATGATATTATTCCATCTCCCGTTGGTCATTGACTTACATGCCTCTAGGGGGAGAAGGGCAGGAGCTGATAGGGACATCTTGGTCATAAAATCTCAAAAGGTATCAGTAGTCGTAAACTATGTGGTGTTCGTATCCTAGCAGTTTATAAGTTGTTTTGTCACTTCATTCTCACTTCGGCCTGATATCCCAGCTTGTAATTAATTTCCACTTTGACGCTGTGTGCAAAGCGGTGCCAAGAATGGGAACTGTAATAAGATCATGAATTATGGCAACTACATTTTATCTAGAACACAAGGCCAACGTTATAAGAGCGAAGGCAGTTAATGGAAGGTGTAAAGAGAGGGAAGGGCTGAGATGGAGCGCTGTGCGCTGTTGTCACATGAGCGAGAGAGGGATGGTAGAGGTACAGTAATTCAACTCCTGAAGCCGACTTTACACTCAGAAACAAAAGTCGTCTCCTGAATTTTGGTGGGAGTCTCTGCAAAAAAGCTGAACTTTTGGGGCACTCCATCTTGTGTCATGTGAACGGTTGGTAGTACTGGCATGGGGGTTCGGATTCCCAAAACCTTTGGTTTGTATCCTTGCATTTGCTGCGTTAGATTATTTTTTTTTTCCGAGGGAATTGTTAATATTCTTACTTCGTCCGAATCGTTTCCAAAGGGTGTTTGAGTCGAGTTAATGCCAGGAATGCTCAATTGAAACAAATCGCAAGGATGTGATTTTGTGATGTATGGCACTGGTAGCCATTTGCTTTTTTTTTTTTTTAATACTAGGAAGAAGGAACCAAAGGCCACGAGCCCGCAATATTTGTTCTTTCCAAGAGAAAAACAAAATACAAGAGAGAGCCAAATTCAAGCTCCGATCACTTCGAGATACCTTGACACACTGCGTTTGAAAGACTGGATGTCATAGCTACCAAGAAATACAGACAGAGGGAGACAGTTCCAGAGATGACCTGTTGCATAAATGAAAGACTGGGAGTATAGATTAACTCTCGCATTAGAGAGTTGGACAGAAAAGGGATGAGAGTTTGCTGCTAGTCGGGTGCTATGCGCCTGTCTGAGAGGGGGAGGAATGCATGCAGACAGTTCAGAGGAGCAGTGACCATTGAAGTAGCGATAGAAAAGAGATAAAGATGCAACAGTGTGGCGAAGAGACAGAGGTTGAAGGGAGCCAGTAAGAGGAGGAGAGTTAATGAGACGAAAAGGCTTTGACTCCACCCTATTAAGAAGAGCTGTATGTGGGGAGCCTCCCCACACATGAGAGTTGTACTCTACACAGGGGCGGATAAAACCCCTGTATAGAGTCAACAACTGCGCTGGGGTAAAGAAGGAACAGAGTCGGCTTAGCACACCCAATCTCTTGGAAGCAGATTTTACAAGAGATGTAATACGATCTTTCCAAGATAAATCCCGACTGAATGAAACCCCAAGCATGTTCAAGGACGATGCAGGATTAAGCTGAATATTATTAAACATTAGTGAGTACAGCTGTGGAACATTTTGTCGGGTTGATAGGTGTAAGAACAGAGTTTTTGGTGCATTAATAACAAGATTATTTTTACCCCAGTCAGAGATACGAGCCAAGTCAGACATTAGGTGTGAGATAACCTAATCCCTTGTTTGTTGAAGTAACTGCTGAGATGGACGTTGTGGTAACCGAATGGAAAGGTGAAGGGTGGATAGTGGTTAGGGTTAGATGTACAGCTTAGGTCATTGATGAATAAAAGGAAGAGAGTTGGTGATAGCACAGGGCCCTGGAATACACCACTGTTTATAGTTCTAGGAGAAGAACCATGGCTGTCTACAACAGTGGCTATAGAACGACAAGGAAGTATAGATGAAGGCACAGATAGAAAGATAGAAACCGTAAGAGGGCAGTTTGGAATTCAAAGATTTATGCCAGACTCGATCGAAAGCCTTTCAGATGTCAAGTGCAATGAGAAAGCTTTCACCAAAGTCCCGAAAGGAGGATGACAAGGTGTCTGAAAGGTAGCTGAGAAAATCGCCAGTGGAGCGTCCCTGGCGGAACCCATAGTGACAATCAAAAAGAACGTTGTGATAGGAAAGATGCTTTAAAAAATTTTTGTTCAAAATTGACTCGAAAACTTTTGGGGCACAGGATGTTAAAGCAATTGGACGATAGTTAGAGGGTTGGGAGTGGTCACCCTTCTTTGGGACTGGCTGAATGAAAGCAAACTTCCAGCAAGAAGGAAAGGTACAAGTTGACAGACAAAGACGAAAGAGTTTGCCTAGGCAGGGTGTAAGCACAGACGCACAGTTCTTGAGGACAACAAGAGGGACCCCATCAGACCCATATGCCTTGTTAGTATTGAGGCCAGTGATGGCAGAAAATACATCAGCTGAAGAAATTTCAATGAAAGCCATGAGGAAGTCAGAACGAGGTAATGATGGAGGAACAGAACCGGAATCGTCTAAGGTGGAATTGGAGGAAAAAGTCTGAGTGAAGAGATCTGCTTTATCAGTAGAAGAAATAGCTACAGAGCCATCAGAGTAGAAAAGAGGAGGGAAGGATGATGAGGTAAAGTTGTTAGAAAGATTTTTGGCAAGGTGCCAGAAGGAGCGGGAAGAATTCAAGTTGGAGAGTTGAGAGCATTTAGTATGGATGAAATTATTTTTAGCAGAGCGATGAACAGACTTAGCACGATTCGAGTACATATCTGATAGGCGAAACAAACTTGCTCATTTTCTCCTAACGACTGCACTTTGTTCAAAGTCTCCAGATATTTTTCTATCCTATGCCTTACCATCATGTCGGCAGAATTGCTATTCACTTCTGTTAGTTCCTGTCAGCTCTTCGTCTGTTTTATCCTTCACTTTTAATTTTCATATAATTTATTCATTTTTACCTGTGGTAACGTTTTCTTGTGCCATGCTTTGAAATGTGTATTTATAGCCACTTTAAACTATATACAGGATAAATAATGCTAGTGAAGTTAGGGATTCGAATGGCTAACTGAACCTCACGGCACCAGTTTCCCAATACATATCTCGAAGAATAGAATTTGTCGATAGGGTAACTAGTATTAAAATTTAATAAACATTTTATGGCATATGATTTGGATAAGTTCATCGAAAAATAAGACAAAATCATTTACTATCACGTGATCCACAGATCTCCACCACCACACGTAAATGTATACCACTTCTATCACACATCACCCCCACATCCTTATCATCATATCACCATCATCACTCTAAGACCTAACACCAAAATTACAAACCCTATACTATCATACAAAGCATGAAGACAACGATAATATTTAGTATAAACCCTGTTTGGTGTAATGACATCTTAGAGTCTTCATTTCATTGAGTCATCAAGATGCTGGGTAACGTCCAGTTGTAATCGAAGTCTCTCCCATAACTCCATTACGAGGGTGAATATTTCTCTCCGATTCCCGCCGTTGCATCCAAGCCAGTCTTTGCTCCTCTAGGCCCACACGTCCTGAATCGTGTTCAGGTCCGGTGATCTCTAGGCCAATCAAGGAGTGCTACATGTCAAACCAGTCCCTTACAACCCGTTCAGTGTGGATTAGGTTGTTGTCCTCGGTCAGATGAACGTGAAATGCATCTTTCTCAGCAAATACTTCCCTTGCAGATAGTAATAATACATTCTCCAAGATCTGCAGACGACCGTTTAGCCCAACCAGCTCCCCCACAACTCCACGACATCCAGCCTCAGACTCCACCCGTGATGTATGGCCGCATGGCACTGTACTAGGTTTGTCACCTTCGGGCGTAATAAATTAATAAAATCAAATCAAATCACCCGTGATGCGATCACTCCTCCGTGATGGAAAAACCTTTTTCCTTGTCATATCTAGTTATGAAAATGCATGTTGAGGTCGAAGATTACAGATCGCTTGAGGTCTCCATATTTGGGGGTCAGAGCGAAATGAAAGAAAGCAGTGCAGTTTATGTGCCTAGTAATAACAATACAACCTCCTATCATCATCTGTGAGGAATGTGATGTAATGAATGAGTCAGGAAAGCCATATGAAAATCGAAAAGTGTAAACAGTGTATCATTCATGTGCTATAATTATGCACAAGAATAGTTTGGTCTACCTGATGTTAACTCTGCGCTATACAGATGGTGGACGAAGACCCACTGACGAAAACACCTTTTCATCGCAAAACAGGATACTTCGCCAAAACTCCAGTGGCATCTCGGCAAATCAACTTGCGAATGTTGATCGGTTTTTCCTGTGTCATGGCGTTAGGGCCGGTTTCACAGCTGGGGTTCCAGTGAATATACCATACGACCGAAGTCTGCAGTTTTCTTGCTAAGCCGTCTTGTACTGGCCGGAAAAACCACCTTCAACAATTGACCAGCACATTCAATTTTTTATTAATTCATGAAACTTTGGGGAGTTGTTAGTACATTATAAGGATTGTTAAATACATACAATATAAAGATGTGTCCACACTATGACTTGGTGAAGAGCACGCGGTATCATACGTGGTGGTGTTGACCCTTCAGTTTAGTACGAGACATCCAAATTCTTGATTCTATTGTGGGTTTTCAATTTAGGTTTTCAAGGAAGACGGGTATGGTCATGAGGGATGTCGACGAAACACATTACTTTAACAATTCGCTATATCTTCATACATACTGTTGATACCAAGGAGACTGGACTTGTTGCAGGTCAGGGGAAGGCTTGAAAAGTACTTGAAAACCAGACAATGGCCATGCTGGACCCGATCCCAAAAGTAGAATACTATGCCAGAACTTGGTTGAAGTCCACTCCCAGGCTTATACCCCGTTTAGGGGATTAGAAGCTGATGTACTAACTCATAATGGGACTACGAGAAGAATATGCTCCAGGCTGGAGGACACGATGTTGTCACTTACAGGGCCAAACACGGATAAAGCGAGCTTCTCTCCCTTCAGTGAAGTGCTCAGCCTCCCCTCAGGTACCCTTATGATAAAACTTATAAACTTCTTAAGATATTTCCTTTTATGAACGTGGATAAATATCACGAAATATATCGGGACTCTCTGGTAATATATTAAGTGTCCTCAACTAGAAAAAGTAAATGCTGAATTGATGTAAAGAATACATAACTTCATGATAAAATGTTTAAAAACATATTTTCAACCTGTACATTCTGTCATCAGTGTCACTTCCTGTATTATCACTTTCGCTTCAAATGGAAACGGAGAGAAGTTACGACGATAGAAGATGATGATGATGATGATGTTGATGATGATGATAAGGGAGAATATCTTTTTAATGTGTGCAAGGTGTCAGTGCTGGTGTTCTGTCTCTGGGCAAAAATTCGCTATCAGAACGTGATATCTGCTGTATATCTGTTTATATTTTAATGTAGGTACGGGAACATTAGCAGATCATGATGCTCTGCTCACTGATGTTTACTGTACAGTACTATTAGTCCAAAGGTATTCAATGCTAAGAAACTATGAATCGCAGCCCTATAATAGTATTCATAAAAAGAAGGAGGTTTTGATTAAAGCACATGGACCCATGGGGATCATTAACGCGGATAAATAACTTTTGGTTAATACCAAATGTCTCTTGGAATACAACACGTGGTGTCCAAACTTATAGGGCCTATCAAGGTTCCCAATTGTACTGCTGAGTCAGCACGGGGAAGGGGAAAGTACATTTTTGCTAACTTTAGAACAGAACCAAAATCTTTCGATAGGAAATTGAGTTTAGAGGAAATATTTCTGACGATGTGGAAATAAGCAGAGCAGAGATGAATACTGAATAGGTCATGAAGAACCGTGTAACCGATGATACAACTCACTCTAATTCCATCAGAAACAGTCAAGCGGTCCTTGATGTAGGAAGGTACCACGACCACATGAAAAGAAATCAAGGATAAATGCACAAGCCAGGGATATTAATAATGCTACGAAAACACTAATTTAAAAAGAAATCACAAGACTAGGTGAAAACAAGTCATTAGACGAATTTTTTTTTTTTTTTTTTTTTTTAGGTCACTTTCCTCCAAAACTTACCGGGTATAAATACGTTCAGTGTTTCCCTTTCTCCTTCGTGTCTTTCAGCACTGAAGTTAGTGTGGGTGTGTGGGTTAACTGGTACGATTCTGGTGGTTCATTAACCTCCTTTGCTTTGATAACACCTGCTGGAGAGGGATGCATTTTCGCACTGGTGCCACATGACCAGAAGGATACAGTGCTCGGTTATAGAGTAGTCCACCATCTCCTTTCCTATCCTCAGAAAAGAAAGATGGTCAACTGTGGAAAACGACAAATTCATCTTGCAATCCAACAGGTTCACGTTCAGATGAGCCTGTGGTCACAACAGCAACTGCGAAGACATCATAATAGCCTATTTTATTATTGCCGTCTCCAGATGATTTCATCATATGAAAAAAAAAAAAGTACTGAAGGCGTTAATGAAGGTTGTCTATTACCATCCAGTTGGAATAAGTCTCTGCTAAGCTGAACAAAACTGTCAGGTTTGACGAAAATAAAATAAAAATCCACACTCCATTATCCTATCCAGTTCATCATTGACACCTGTTTCTTTCCTTGTGTGTGTGTGTGTGTGTGTGTGTGTGTGTGTGTGTGTGTGTGTGTGTGTGTGTGTGTGTGTCAGCTGATGCGACTAAGGGGTTTTATAAATATCTTTGATATCATAAGTATTCTTGCTACCGATAGACGATTACATTATGCACACATGGAACCCTCATTTTCAGAAGGGATTAATGAAACGATCATATTATTATCCCTAGGCTTCGAAAAATAATATGTGAGCCGAAAATGAAATGTCTGAAGGCAGCAAGAATGAAATTCTAAAAATTTGTATGAACCATGTGAACCCGATGTCATATTCTTTATACTTCTTACTTGCTATATCTAACCGATTATATTTAGATTAGGATGGTTCACCGACTGAAAGGAATGACGAAGGTTATATGGAATCCTTCTTGTTTGATATGTCTCTCCTATGGTAAAATAAATCAGTCAGTAAATAATATACTTGTGTAGAGAAAACAAAACTAAGACAAAGGAAGTCATTGTGTTTTTAGGGTTAATAAACAACATGTTCAGTGTTTCCCTCTGTGTAGCCTCTGTTGCCTGTGTCTTTTCGTGCTGGAGTTGTTTTGGATACCTGGTGGGATTCTGATGGCTCATTAAAACTTGAGGCGGATCAATTATACCGGTCTGCTTGTCTGGCAACCCAAGGCAAGGCACAGTTCTTGGCCTGCATCACTTTACACCAATCTGTTGGTTCAGTCACACTCAGTTGTCACAATTCTAAATAGTTCACCATCAAACGCCTCCCTTACGTTTGGTAAAACCGTCTGTTGGTGCTGAAGATAACTGTCCATGGCGTCATTATTATGAAGGGGCTAATGATGCCTTTTGTACCCCTATCGCTACTCACTATAACTTTCATTTTTCACTCACACTCAAATTACATTCCCGTTTCAACGTACCTAACCACTAGACGTCGCTTCTAACCTCAATCAAATCGTTTACAGTTCGTAAGGAAAGCTAAGAAAGGAGTCATTATACAGTGTGAATTAACTCATTTGCTCCCAGTGTCTTCAGAGGAGGACGGAACTATTAGCTCTTAGGTGAAGCAAGATCCCTCATGCAGGAATGCTGGGCACTAATGGGTTAATGAAATGTTTAACTCCTTCACCATCACATTTTTATTCCTAAATTGGCTACAATTGGGTGACAATGAAGGAATATATAACAGAGACGACAGTACCGAAGGTGAGAATGCTTTTTTTCCAGTAAACCCTTTACCTCGTGACAACACTTCCACAGGTGATTAAAGTCGTCTGACAATAAGAGGAGTAAAGAAAGGTATCACCGTTCTGCAGGAGTTTACACAGTTATACACACAAAACATTAAGTCAAGTGTTTTTTCATCATACTAAAACTAATTCCACACAGCGAGTTACGGATTTCTTAATTCCGTGGAGGGAAATGTTTGAAATTATTTTTATTCCAGTAGTTAAAGTAAACCTTATAACAAATTACTGGAGGGTTGGCGATGTATAGCTCAATTATTTTGTGACGTTTCTCAATATATATATATATATATATATATATATAATATATATATATATATATATATATATATATATAGGTATGTCAGAAAAGTTCCAGGACTGAGTGTGCTGTGTGAGCTATGAGTGGGAGAGGGATTAGCGGGTTGCGTCATCGTGTGACGTAATATCCAGGGAGTATATGACTGTGATCTCAGCTCTCTGCAGCCATTGATCTTATTTTCACATGCTTTTGTATACATGTCCTCTGTTTCAGGTCGTCAAGCGATGAGCACAGAGCAACGAACCAACCTGATGTTTCTGGTCTGGTTGGGGAAAACTCCGTTTGAAGCACTGGGAATGCTGCAGCAAGTGTACGAAGATGAGACGATGTCACGCTCACATGTTTTTGAGTGGTACAAGAGGTTCAAAGAGGAACGAAGAAAGCAAGACAGTCGAAGTCCAAAGTCAAAGTCATGTTGATCACATTTTTCTATGTGAGGGGCATCGTCCACACCGAGTTCTTGCCACAGGGCCAGACGATTAACCAGCAAGCCTACAAAGAGATCCTGTGGCGTTTGCTTCGTTCAGTGCGCGAGAAGAGGCGAGAGTCGTCGCAGGACAACTCGTGGCTGCTTCACCATTACAACGCGCCTGCTCACAGTGCCCTGAACATCCGACAGTTCATGGCCGAGAGGAACATTGCCGTGCTGGAGCAACCTCCCTACTCATCTGACCTGACTCCGTGTGATTTTTTCCTCTTCCCCAAGCTCAAGGGGGTCATCAAGGGGACCAGTTTTGAAGACGTGGAAGACATCAAGATGGCCGTGACGACAGAGTTGCGGAGGATCCCGGAAGAATCCTTCCAGGAGTGCATGGAGGCGTGGCAGAGAAGGATGGGAAAGTGCGTTAGACTCTAGGGGGATTACTTCGAAGGGGACAACTCGTAGTTTGTAGTTTGGATTTGAAATATATCTTTTGTGACATCAGTCCTGGAACTTTTCTGACTCGTGTGTGTGTGTGTATATATATATATATATATATATATATATATATATATATATATATATATATATATATATATATATAAGGGAATTAGAGGTTGTTTATGGTATTTTGGAACACAGCCAATCCTACACGAATATTAGTAAGTGCTTTTCACCTTGCACCTTAACCCTTTTATATTCTTGACTATTTTCTCTATTTCCTGATAATATTGTTTTGCATATGCAAGATTTATCGAAATGGAGGCGTTAGGTATAGCATTCATTAACCTCTTCTGTGCATAAAGTTCGTTATAAAGTGAATAAAATCGTTTGAGCGGCGCAACAAATGCTATAAATACACGCCTACATTGTGAGGGGCTTATAAACAATACTAGGGAATAAGAACGTGAACGTGGTAGTGCACTGTTATCATCTCTAACGCTGACGTACTTCTGCGACACGTGCAGTTTGCTTTTAGAAATTAAGCTGCCTCTATCAGCACAATAACGACTTTGTTTTTTACCCATGCCGTAACCAGGCAATACAAGTTAGGAGATCTAGCACAGGATGGATTACATACAACCTTCAATGGGTCACAGATAGGGCCCTCCACAATCCATCCGCGTGTTTCTTATCTCCTGTACCGTAGCAAATTAACATGCAGCAAGTTTCCTTGTT
Organism: Coenobita brevimanus; assembly: GCF_032717465.1. Taxonomy (NCBI): domain Eukaryota; kingdom Metazoa; phylum Arthropoda; class Malacostraca; order Decapoda; family Coenobitidae; genus Coenobita; species Coenobita brevimanus. The sequence goes on along the minus strand of NC_137005.1, from coordinate 39,701,526 downwards.
TTAAAGCTCCCCTCTAGTGTGAGAGACAACACCTATAACACTCTGTAAAGTGGCATGCCAGCTATTCACATCTGTTGCCTGCAAGTTTTTCATAAAGAAAAATTAGCCATTGCACGTTTACCTTAACCCTCAGTGTTTTAAGAATATGGCCGTTAAACTGAGATCTGTTGAAACAAATTACCTCATAAGTGCTTCTTGGAGTGACTGTGCTGTTTTTACTTTAACTTGGCCTCAAACTGACATTTCTATATCGAACAGTGAGTTGCAACAAGATCATTACAGAATATGATGCCGACCATGAAGTAGTACTATGGAAAAGATGCCAATGAGATGCATGAAAGGAGCTACAAACTGATGGAATCTGGCGCAGTTAGGGGTGAATTGAGTATAGGTAAGTAAATTAGCCGGTGTACTGTATTTATCATTTATTTATCTATCGTTTTTTCTATCAGTCTGTCTATGAGCACTGGCACGTGTGGCTAATGAATGAGGAAGTAATGAGACAGGGACACTGACACAGTGCAGGAAGGGTGAATAGGGAGAGGGGTGAGTAACTGTGAAACAATATGAAAGGATGAGAGAGGAGCGACCAGCAGTAGCAACAGCTGCGACAGCAATAATAGTAGTAGTAAGAGAAGTAGTAGTAATACTACTACTACTACTAGTAGTAGTAGTAGTAGTAAAGCTCAGTACCAGCAGCAGCAGTAGTAGTAGTAGTAGTAGTAGTGGTAGTAGTAGTAGTAGTAGTGGTAGCATCAGCAGTAGTAGTAGCAGTAGTAGCAGTAGTAGTAGTACTTAGCAGCAGCAGCAGCAGCAGCTGTAGAAGTAGTAGTTGTAGTAATTAGTAGCAGTAGAACAGTAGGAGCATCAGCATCGGTAGTAGTAGCAACAGCAGCAGCAGCAGCAGCAGTAGTAGTAGTAGTAGTACTTAGCTGCAGTAGTAATAGTAGTAGTAATAGTAGTACTTAGTAGTAGCAGTAGTAGTAGTAGTAGTAGTAGCAGTAGCAGCTCTTAGCAGTAGTAGTAGTGGCAGTAGCAGCTCTTAGTAGTAGTAGTAGTAGTAGTAGTAGTAGTGGTAGTAGTAGGACTTAGTAGCTACAGTAGTAGTAGGAGTAATAGTAGTAGTAGGACGAGGAGGAGTTGGTGTTGTTGAGTAACCTCTGTCTGACTGGCTGAGCAGACCCACTAACTGCACGCAAGCAGCTGCCCCTCCTGGGCCATCCCGTGAACTGATTTTCCCTTGTGGTAGATAGAGCTTCGCCACGGCGAAACACACGGAAAAATGTTGTTTGATTTCCGAATGGACGCCGCATTTTCTTCTCTCCACCCAGTTAACAGGGGCACCATACAAACTCTACAATACCCAGATATTTGGCTATATGGTTACCATCCAGCAATGTAAATGGTTTACTGGGTTACAGAAAACCCTTACCCTTGTCACTCATAGTAGAGCCACCTGAAGTGGGAAGAAGAGTATTAAAAGTGAGAGAAAGAAGAAATAGGAGGAGTGGAGGGAAGAGGCAGAAAAATAATGATAAAATTGAAGGAAGAAGTTGGCATCAGTTGGTGATGATAATGGTGATGAAAATAACGGGAAGAAGGAGGTGGGAGGGGAGGATTTCAGAAACATCACATGGAAGAAAATGAAGGAAACGCAAATATGACTGCGCAAGTATTAAACTTCTCAGCACCATTTTTTTTTTTTTTTTTTTTTTGTAATTGTGAGTAAAAGTTTGTGTAAATGAAAAGTAAAGTTTCGTCAGGTTGAAGGAGACACAGAGGCGAAAGTGAGTGGAAAGATACTATGATTTATAACGTAACTTGGAAGAAAGACGAAACTAGTGTGTGTGTGTGTATGTGTGTGTGTGTGTGTGTGTGTGTGTGTGTGTGTGTGTGTGTGTGTGTGTGTGTGTGTGTGTGTGTGTGACTATTTTATATGCAAAAAAAGAGTCATAGTCTGTGCACCAGCTAAATTTTGTACCTTCCAAAGACATCTGAAAAAAAAAAACAAAATCAGAACTGAGATCAGATCATTTCTAGGTGCCTGAATAAAGTAGATTCTAAATCTTAGAGTTCACAGGCAGTGAGAGTGACAGAGTCAGGAAGACAGTTCCATAGCTGACCATTTATGTACATGACAGGCAAAAAATGGCGTTAAATTTTTGCATAAGAGTGTTGGACTGAATATATTGTAGGTTACATAAGAGGTGTGGCTGCATAGGTATTCTTCGCCTGCCGTATTGGGAAAGAGATGTAAAGAAATTTCTGATGTGCAGTGACCATCACTATATCGACAGTTAGAGAGAGAGAGAGAGAGAGAGAGTACTGAACACAGTTTTTTGACAATGGGCTGAGATGGTGGTGGCCGGTGAGGCAATGGGTGTAATGGTCCTGAAGTGGCCTGCATGAACTGAAGTGGCCTGAAAAGACTAAAATGACTTGAATGCACTGAAATTATATTAAGGAATTGAAATTATCTAAATGGACACAAGTGGACTGAATACATTGAAATGACTTAGATGGACTGAAGTGTTACAAAAGAACTGAAATGATTTAAGTACACTTAAGTGACGTAAATAGGTCTAAAATATCCTAGATAAACCTGAACTCACATGCAAATTAATTAAATTATATTTAAATAATTCCGACTGCATTTAAAGATAAACTGGAATCTCCATACTGAGCTAAATTGACTGGAGTCGACTTGAATGGACTGAAATGAATGTAATGGAGTAAACCTGGTGTAATGAACGGGGACTGACATGACTGGGCCATATGGACGTGGATGGCGTCAAGTAGCCTGGTGAAAAAGACACGTAAATAGACGGAGGGCTGGGATGTACAGTGTTCCTTGCATGGACTGGTGACATGATTAGGACTATAAACAAAAGGATCATTGAACACAACTATAATATGAGCAGATTCAACGTAAGCAATGCTGTTGTCAAATATTGCAGTGATACTAGCAACTTTATTCAAGACAATGGAATTTTTGTGTTAGCCAAACCCTTGGTACGCCTGGTCAACTAGCGGACAACCTAATCAGCTTCTTTGACGTAAAGAATGTTGTCACAACTCTGGCCTACATTCCTGAAGGCGATCATTGTGTCAGTACACTTGAAGTCGCGGGTTCGATACCCGGGCAGACCACTGGTAGGGTGTTTTTACCCCAGTCTGTTGGCACCTGGAAATGAAACAGCGACCTGGATTTAAAGTGACAGTTGCGTGACGTTGCCTGTGGCAATGTTTACCTTCTTTCCTTGTCCTTCGCACAGCTCCCAACCTGCAGAGAGTACGTGATTTTTTTTGTTTTTGTTTTTTTTGCCTCTCGACCATTGGGACCAAAGCCCTTGGTTATGAAAGCCGTATATATATATATATATATATATATATATATATATATATATATATATATATATATATATATATATATATATATATATATATATATCAATCAATCAATCAATCATTTCCTGTGGCACCCTCGGGGATGCATAGGGCCTCGATGAACTCACACCACCACATCCTATCTTGTGCTAACTCCTCAAGATCTCCCCAACACTCATCTCCAGCTTCCCGTCTCATTGTCCTCACCCACGTCTCTTTTGGCCTTCCTCTACCCCTCCTACCAAGTGCCACCCACCCTGGTGTACCTCGTACTATTCCCTGTCTCCTATACACATGTCCTAGCCACTTCCATCGTGAGAATCTAACATATTCATCGATCGGCTGCACTCCCGTTATTTCTCTAATTCTACTATTTGGTATCCTTTCCCACCACTTAACTCCTAATATTCTTCTAAGTGCTTCATTTTCAAACACCAAGAATTTATTTTCCATAGTCACTGTGCTGTACCAAGACTCGTGTCCATAAATTAAGATACTCCTAACCATTACCTTATAAAGTTTGATTTTTGTATGCACAGAAAAATTGTTATTATTCCAAATATTTTTAAGCATTCCCATTGCCTGATTAGCCTTCTTTAACCTTTCCTCGAATTCAAAGTTCAAAGAACCATCCTTGGCTAAATAAGTACCTAAATATTTAAACCTATCAACTTGCTTTACAACCATACCTCCAATTACACATTCCTGCGCATTTTCCATATTCATATTGATTATTTCAGTTTTTCCACAATTAATAACCAAATCCACCTTGCGACCTTCACTCACCAAACAGTCCAACACTCTCTGCATCTCTTCTGGCCCATCACAAATCAAAACTATATCATCTGCATAATCTAAATCCAAAAGTTTCCTGTTCTCTCCCCAAAGTATACCTGCACCGGTTTCTGTTCCAACGCGTTTCATAATGTAATCAATGACCAATATAAATAGTAAAGGCGATAGAACACCACCTTGAATTACTCCGGACTTGACTTCAAACGAATCACTCAGACAACCATCAACCATCACTTTACAAAATGTGTCCTCATGCATGTTCATAATGACCCTCACAAACTCCTCTGGTATTCCATAATGTCTCATGATCTTCCCCATAGTCTCTCTCGAAACACTATCAAAAGCCTTTTCAAAATCAACAAAACAAAGACTTAACGGTACTCTCATTTCATTAACTTGCTGCATCAAATGCCTAACTATAAAGATCTGATCATTGCAACCACGTCCCTTCCTAAAACCAGCCTGTTCATCCCTCAGAATACCCTCAACCACCGGCTCCAACCTATTTAACAACACTCTACTGAAAACTTTCAAAGCTATCGGTGACAAAGAGATTCCCCTCCAATTACCACATTCACTCAGGTCTCCCTTCTTCGGAACTTTAACAATTACACCATTCTTCCAAACTGACGGTAGTAACCCCGTCACCCATATCTTATTGAATAGCTTGGTCAAGATCATTATTAATCTATCCCCCTCCACTTTAAACATTTCCGGAAATAAACCATCCTCCCCTGGTGCCTTATTATTCTTTAACTGTTTTACTGCTTTCTCCACTTCTGCAAGCCTCAACTCTCCTGTTTCTATATTTAAATCTTCCTGAGCAGACGGTATATCCTCTTCTGGTGGTATTGGTCTATTAAGAACTGTCTCAAAATGCTCTTTCCATCTGTTTTTAATATCTCCATCTTTGGTCAATAAATTTCCTTCCCTGTCTCTAACTGGTATTTCCTTGCGTTTACCTGCATTACCACTCAGTTCTCTAATCGATTCATATGCTATTCTTTGACTCTGTCCATCATTTTTGTTTATTAAGATTTCAGTCTCTGCAACCTTTTCATCCACACATCTTCTTTTATCTCTCCTAGCTAACCTTCTTACTTCTGAATTCAAACTCCAGTACGCAGCTCTTGCTAATTCAATCTCTCTTTCATCAACGCATTGCATCTCACTCCTCAATTTAGCCTCACCTCTCTTTTTTATCATATCCCACGTTTCCTCTGATATCCATTTCTTTCTCCTGAATCTATGTCTCCTTCCAATCGTACATTCAGCAGTCTCATGCAAAACTTTGTTCACATCCTCCCACATCTCATCTACACTTCTCTCCCCCTCTTCCAACGTTTCCAACACCAAAAACCTATTTCTGCATTCTAATCTGAATTCCTACTTTTCTTCTCCTTCCCTTCTAAGCTTAACAATATCGTATCTACCAACACCAGATTTTTCCTTCTTCTGATCAACTCAGCATTTTTGCAATGCTGAGTTGATGGTCACTACCAATATCCGCTCCCCGTTTAACATGAACATCTAGCAGAGAACTTCTATGCCTCATATATATATATATATATATATATATATATATATATATATATATATATATATATATATATATATATATATATATACATATATATACATTTACTGTATATACAAACATATATTTACACACACACACACACACACACACACACACACACACACACACACACACACTTCCATGCATATATACAGACACACTTTCATGCACACGCACATATAAATATATAATAATATTTATTTTATTTATTTTTGTGTATTTTTATTTTTTAATTTTTTCTTGGTTTTATATTTTTAAGACCTTATTATATAAAGAAAAATCTAATCTAATGACCCTAAAACTAATCACCTAACAGACAAATCGCTAACCTATACTAAATCCTACAGAAACAAATAGCTAGACCTACACTAATGGTAAAAATACCTCGACTAACAGAACACCATCGACTGCAGATATGTAATGCCTTTCTACATTACATACCTGCACTCATCACCTGGTGACTGTCAGTCGAGGCACAACCTAATATAGGGGAAATTAGTATATGAAAGGGAACCAGACGAGTCAGGAACATTTCCATATACGTCAGCTGTCGGCCCTAATTAGCACAACTTGAACAATATGCTATAAACCATTTACATAATTTGTACAAAAAGTGAAGTACCTCGCCCAACAGACCACCATCGACTGCAAGTGGCCAATACCTTTCTATATTGCACACTTGCACTCATCAGCTGGTGACTGTCAGGCGAGGAACAGGGTTTAATGTAGGGGACATCAATATTAGAAGTAGATCAGTGGGAGGAGGAACAATTTCAAATATGTCAACTGTCAACCCTAATTAATAGTACAATATTTACGTATTTACAGTCCGTAAAACCATAACCACACAGTAAAAAAGTCACATCACTCTGATCAGTCTGGTCTCTCTCAAGAAAGCCATCAATTTATCAGTCATAACAATGTCCCCATCACCCAGGATGGTGGAAAGGGTGAAGGGGACGTCTACTGCGCCGCAGAAATATATAAGTGAAGCACGTTCACGAATAAATCGTCGACAGCGCAGGATGATATGACTGATAGATAACACCGCATCACAGATGTCACATTGCAGTGGGAATCATTTTTTCATATAAGGTTTCATGTGTATTAGGATGGTGGCATTAAGCCTCGAGCGTGCCAACACTTTTTCTTCCAGGCGACTGGGACGGTTGGCAGTGTCCCAGTCGCCCAGGTACGGCTTACATGTTGGAATATTTAGTCTGGTCCACTGACCTTGCCACGGAAGATTTATTGATTTCATTCCGAGAGAGAGAGACTCGACCGTAGATCACGAGGAACGTCCCAAGTCTCCTCGAGCTCCACAGCCGACTTTGCAAGTAAGTCAGCCTGCTCATTGCCGTAGATACGACAATGACCAGGCACCCAGCTCAGCGTGAATGACTTGTTGCATGAATGCAGTTTATTAACAATGCGGCCCTGGATCTCATTAGAATCCGTAGTGCAAGAAGCAATCGCCTGAAGGGCTGATTTCGAGTCTGAAAATATGACAAATGAGTCATGCCGAGAATTGAGGGCATAGTCTATAGCTTTGTCAATGGCAAAAAGTTCGGAGGTAAACACAGATGTATGAGTCGGCAGCCTATACCTGAGGGCACATTCATTCGACCACACGCTTGGACCCACACATTCACTCGACTTGGAACCGTCCATGTACAAATGGTGGGACCCCAAGTGACGAACGATGGTGGACCTCCGCCTCCAGCACCTTGGCCTTTGGTGCTGGGAGCCATGATACGTCATCGGTAAAGCTGGGTGGCTCCCAAGGTGTTATATTTTTTTACACCAACTTGTCACAGTCACTGAGGTCCACACCAAGCTCCTAAGTCAGTAAGTAGAGGCGAACGGCAAGTGGCCGACGCACCCCCTGCATGAGATAGTGGTATTGATGCTGGGGGGTACAGGCCACATTGCCAATATTACTTTTCCTTGATGTTCGTATGCCGTATGATAAGGCCAGATGGTCACGGCGAATACTGAGGGGAGGCACATTTGCCTCCACTTCCATACGAGCTACACTGCTACAACGGACGGCTCCAAGACACATTCGCAAACATTTATTCTGTAGCACATCCAATCCTTTCAGCATGGCATCGGATGCCGAGCCATACACCTGTGCGGCATAGTCTAGCTTTGATCGAATAAGGGACTTATACACCATTAATAAAGATTTTCTGTCAGCACCCCAGGTAGTACCCGCTAGGTACTTCAGGACGTTTAAAGGTTTATCACAACGAGCAATCAAATTATTAACATGAATTTTGAAGTTCAAACAATGATCAAAATGTATTCCCAAAAACTTTACAGAATTTTGAAAAGGTACTGCCTGATTATCCAAAGTTAAACACAAATTAGGTACGTTACGAGTCATAAAAACTACAGCGGCACACTTAGGGACGGAAAACTTAAATCCCCACTGCAAGGCCCATTGGTGGAGGGAATCAAGGGCTGCTTGAATCCGCCCAGCCGAAAATTGTGCATTTTGGGAAGAGTGCCATATTGCACAATCATCAGCGTAAAGTGAGTATTCAAGATTCCTCGGGATGGGAGCTGATGACAGAATATCATTGATCATAATATTAAATAAAGAAGGACTAAGCACACTTCCCTGTGGCACCCCGTTTTCTTGGATAAATATGTCCGATGTTACATTATCGGGGCAATTTGACAGAGAAAGTCCTGTCCCTTAAGAAATTTGATATGAAAATAGGCAAATTTCCTCTTAAACCATAAGCATAGAGCTTCATTAGTATACCGTGTCGCCATGTCATGTCATAGGCTTTATGGATGTCCAAGAACACCCTTATCATGAATTCTTTATTGGCAAATGCCTCTGCAATACAATGCTCCAAATTCATTAAATGATCTAGTGAACTTCTGTATTTACAGAAACCACATTGTTGATCATTTAACAAAATCTTCAACTCTAAAACAAAAAGAAGCCTTTTGTTTAACATTCGTTCCATGACCTTACATAGACATGAAGTCAACACACTAGGACGAAATGAAGTGGGATTCATAAGACGACCAGCCTCTGGTTATATCGGTATGACGCGCAAAGTGCCATGAGTTTGGGAACTTTCGAGACGCCCAAATCTCATTGTACAATGCTAGCATCTTAATCAGATTGTCCTGATTAAGATGCTGGATCATACCGTACTTGACGGTGTCTGGTCCAGGGCTGGTGTCTTTACAGGATTTAAGGTCAAGGAGCAGTTCATCTAGTGTAAACTCTTGGTTGTACGGGGAGTCTACGTCGTCTGCGGCAAAGTCTATGATCTGTAGCTCAGCCGTGCGTTTATGATGTTGAAAATTCGGATCATAATTGGCTGAGCTACTTACATGAGAAAAACTCCGGCGAGGATGTTAGCAACGTCCACGGGATCGTCATAGATGGTGTTGTTCGCCTGCAGGGTGGTGACAGGGAAGTATGGGCCTTTATAATTTAATATTTTAATAGTGGACCAGACTTTATGTAGGCCTAATGGTGTAGTACTAATCACCGTGGACACAAAGGACCGCCAAGAGTCACGTTTGACCCTTCTTATTATTCTCCTTGCCTCAGCCCGTGCTTGTTTGTATGCAGTGAAATTTTCCTCTGTAGGCTGACTATCAAAAATCCTGTATCTCCTCTTGCGTTTCCTTAATGCTTGTCGGCAATCCGGCGTCCACCAATGTGTTCTATGCTTCGCATTAACTGTAGAAGTCTTGGGAATAGCAGCCTCAGCCGCGTGTATTATGGAAATAATTACATTTTCGACCTTAACATCTATGGTCTCCCCAGATATATCTAAATTGGCGATCCGTGAGAAGGATCCCCAATCTGCTTTCTTATAGTTAAATTTTGGAGGTGGAGGGTCCGAAACGATGTCGCGCATATAAGAAAGAAAATGGGTAAATGATCACTTCCCAAGGAGTCGTCATAAGAGTCCCATGAAAAATCTTGATGTGTACCAGGGGAGGCCAAAGATAAGTCAATGGTCGAAAAGTTACCAGTACGATCATCTACACGAGTCGCTCTACCATCGTTCAGAAGACAGAGGTTGGACTGTAGTATTAGGTCGGCTATTTGCTCCTCACGACCATCAATCCTCAAGCTACCCCATTGACAATGATGGGCATTAAAGTCGCCCATCACTAACTTATTCCCAGGAAGATGTTCAAATAGTCAATTTAAAGCATCACTGTCAATGGGGCCATGTGGAGGACAGTGCAGAGAGCAAATAGACAGATACGTGTTATTAAATTTTACTCTGCGCGCGACAGCTTCCAGAGTAGAATTTAGAATCACTTCCGTTTGTGGGTATGATTGTGTGTGTATATGGCAACTCCATGACCTTCATATCTTCTATACGAATGGTAGTGTTTGAAGTGTGGAGGATCAGGATGATCCTCCAGGAGCGTCTCCTGCAAACAAGCAATGTCCGGCGTGTGTAGTGAAAGCAAGATTGCTATATTTTGTAACTTATTCCCAACACCTCTACAATTCCACTGTAATATAGTGAATGCCGCGATTTAATATTTACGAGGGTGGTCAGTATGCTTAGTTTTTTTATGCCCCCAGCGATGCGAGTGGCTACCGGGGGACCTTTCCTGGTGCTTGCTGACGCAAACCTCCATATTTTCGTCAATAACAAGGCTCCCAGACTCCACCGAGGAGGAGGTATTCTCTCTCTCCCTCACTGGACCAGGAGCAGGAAGGACAAGAGGACGTGAAGGTTTTGTGAGGGTGGTCAAATTTATCATATCTGACTTGTCAGACTTCGGTTTTGGCCTCAGTGACTGTGAAGGAGCAGCGGCAGCCTGAGAATATGATGTAGCAACAGGGATGTCAGTAAGAGAGTTGGAGTGTACAGGAGGGCGTGAGGCATGAGGTGCGAATGTAAGATCAGTCTGTGTCTCCACAGTGCACATTATGGGACGGGACGCAACCGCCGATGCATAGGAGATATTAGACTTGAGAGTTGCATGCAACTCCTTCACCTTCTTCCTAGCATCATAGAAGGAAATGCCCCGTGTTGCTTTCACTGTGCAGACTTCCTTCTCCTCCTTCCACTTGGGAGAAACCCTCGAGGAAGTGGAGTGAGCATCCTTGCAGTGAAAGCAGCACTCAGTCTCGGATGTACAGTTGTCAGCAGAGTGACCTATAGCCGCGCACTTGCCACACACGAAGTTGGAAGCCTGACAAGTCTTTTCGTGGTGTCCATAGTGCTGACATTTTCCACAATGAAGGGGATTGGGAATGTACAGTCTGACATTGATAATTTCATTTCCTAGTTTCACATTAGTAGGGAGAGATACTTTTCCAAAAGTCAAAACTACTGTGGCTGACTTCATCCTGTTGCCTTCCTGGAAACGAGTTATAAAACAGGCATCAATTACATCTTGCTGAGCAAGTTCACGGATGATGTCATCCTCCTCCATTACCATGAGGTCCCTGCAGGTGATAACACCTTCGCAGAAATTCATGGAATGAGGGATCCTCGGCACAACATCATAACAGTGGAATTTGCTCAGCTTCATCAAATCCTTTACCTGGCGCGAGTTTACGGTCTTTACTAGAAGGTCCCCACTAGCAAGTTTTTTCACCTGTTCCACCTCATCGGCACACCCATCAATCACCTTCTTGATGATAAAGGGATTGAGGCTGGACAGGGGAGTGGAACCAACCTTATGAAGTAGGACAAAGGATGCGTTATTTACGAATGTCTAGCGGGGTATGTGTCTGGGGCCGTTCAGTCTCGGGGCAGTCTGTCCGTGCAGCGGTCGGGGGTCGATCAGCATTACCTCCCAGGCAGTAGGGGTGTCCACCATAGGAACCACTTCCCCCTCATGGGGGAAGTGGGAGGAAGGAGAAAAACGAGCAACGGACAAAGTACCCGGGAAAGACACACCTAGTCTGAGATAACCCTCTCAAACCACTCTCGGGAGGACGCTCCTGTGTATAACTCACATCCCAGAGCGATCAGTGGGGGGTACACTCCAGAGGCGAATAAGCAAAGGCAATCTCAGTGAGTAGATACAGACACCTACTATATCTCTAAGAAGGGTAGGGAGGAATATGAAGTCCAGCCAACCTGACTTTATTGAGGGTACGTACAAAATAACTATTGCCGGTGGAGCAGCCCTGGAATCTGGAGGAGAGTTCAGCACACGTCCGCTGTCTCCGCAACCATTCATCAAAAGTCGGGTGTGAAAATCATTATTCGTATATCTTATGTATTTCCTGAGATAAGACTAAACATCACGACGTCCCCAAGTGTGAATTATTTCGGGCATATAATCACCACACACAAATATTTTGGGGGGTTGGAGAAAGTACGGTGAGTTTTTGTTGAAGGATGATTTGTGTTGTGACAGGTGCATGAGGTTAGTGTGTTGTGGTGTGGGTGGCTGCATTGCGGTGTGGGTATAGTGGATTGTTTGTGAGTTGTATGTTGGGTTGGTATTGTAGCAGGGAAGGGTGAGGGCCACATCGTAGTCTGTCTAAGTGCCCTGGTGTCTCTCTGGGTAGGGTAGGATCTGAGGGGTGGATGTCTGATGGTGGTTCAGGAAAGATGTGCGGTAGTTTGGCGGCAGGTTTTCCATGGATGTGGTGGCTGTGTGTTTTTGTAACTTACCGGGTATGTGTTTGTGAAGTGTAATGTTGGGTGGAGGAGTAGGGTTATTACTGAGGCATTCTGTATCGTGTGTGTGTGTGTGTGTGTGTGTGTGTGTGTGTGTGTGTGTGTGTGTGTGTGTGTGTGTGTGTGTGTGTGTGTGTGTAAACCATAAGAGAATTTACAGTTCAGAGTATGATGAAATCATACCAGAGAGGTGATAAGAAAGTAAACCTATAAAAGCACAGTATGAGACAAGATGGAAGAATGATAAGCAGAAGGCGAGGAATTCCGACATTGATCGACTCGCTGCTCGACACTGAGTGGCCGGGGTTCAATCTACGGGGCTCAAGTCACCCTTTCTTTTTTTTTTTTTTTTTTATCTATCTATCCGTCTGTCTCTCTGCCTGCCTTTTCTTCTGTCTACTTCTTTGTTTATTATACCTTTCAATTATATGTTTTTCGTTTTACTTGCATTAGATGACGTAATTTTCATTATCACTCTGTCTGCCTCCAGACGATTATATTAACCTTGGTGCAGACCTCTTGTAGTAAATGGTTTAATGAAGGCTTTATCTAACCCCTCTGGCTGGGAAAGTTGCTCCTAAACTGAACAAAATCGTCTTAGGGTGACAAGAATAAAATGAACAAAGAGAAGCACTGGAACCCTGCAACACCCGCGACCACCAACTGGTCTTTGGCCCGAATATTTGACACGGCCCTGTGACCTTCACCTGCCACAGATTACAAATAGATTAACAGTATTTCATTCTTGTCTAACTTAGAACTTCTTGTTCTAAGATGTTTAGTGGAGAAGTATCTAGAGAAGGGAAAGAAAGTGTATGCTGCCTTCATAGACTTGGAGAAAGCATGTGACAGAGTAGATAGGCAAAATATGGAAGGTATTAAGAATATACTTTATGGAGTGGATGGGAAATTGCTGAGTCCTGTGAAGAGTATGTATGAGGGAGCTATGGCTACGGTGTGAGTGGATGGTGAGGTGAATGAGTTCTTTGATCTCAATGTGAGACTGAAGCAGGGATGTGTGATGTCTCCATGGCTGTTTAATATATTCATGGGTGAGGTTGTAAAGGAGGTGCAGGGTAGGGCAGTGGATGTGGGGGTGGCTCTAATGAATGAAGGTATTGCTGTTTGCTGATGATAGAGTGTTGTTGAGTGAAGATGAATGGGAGTTGCAAGGTTTGGTGAGTGAATTTGGGACAGTGTGTAAGAAGTGGAATCTAAAAGTTAATGCAAGCAAGAGTGAAGTCATGGTGTTTGAGAGGAATGAAGTCACAGAAGGCGCAGTGAGGCTGGTTTGTGAGGATAGGATATGGAGAATGTGAGTGCCTTCAAGTACTTGGGTAGTGTGATAGGTAGGGATGGAAGTTTTGGGAATGAAGTGCTTGAAAAGGTACAGCAGGGATGGAAGGTGATGAGAAATAGGGAGATGAGTATGGAAGTTAAGATGTCACTGCATGATAGTATTATGATCCCTACCCTGACGTATGGAAGCGAGGCGTGGACCTTGCTAGAGGGGAACAAGTCAAGAGTGAGAGCAGTGAAAATGAGTTACCTGGGAGGAGCATGTGGAGTGACATGGTGGGACAGGTTGACGAATGAAGAAGTGGAGGAACGTTGTGGGGTGGATGTGGATGTGGCTGAGAAGATTAGGAGGAATATACTGAAGTGATTTGGACATGTGGAGAGAATGGAGAATGAAAGACTGACTAAAAGGGTGTGTGGGGGTGAAGCGAACGGAGGGAGAGGGAGGGGGAGACCGAGGATGAGGTGAAGGGATGGAGTTGAGAGGTATACGAGGGAGGGGGGAGTGAGTTGGGGGGAGAGCAGTCAAATGGTGGGTGACAGAGCGACTTGGAGGCGTTTTGTCTGCGGCCACCTTTTGCGGAATTAGGGCGTCGGGCTATAGATAGATAGATAGATAGATTCTTGTGTATTCGTTAACCCTTTCACCAATTTTTATTCAAATTATATCAATTCTTTTTGTGTTAATCTTGCCTTATAACCTTGGCCTTTGACCTTTCCCTGCTACCATGAACTTTGATTCTTTGTGCTCAAGATTGAATCTTTTTATCCCTTCCTTATCATCATCCCTTCCACAAAGTTTGCTGTAAATCAGACAAAATATTTGTGTTGGCCTTGCCCTGTGACCTTGACCCTTTACAGTACTATTGTCCCTAAAAACAAGAGATTCCTTCTTTCTATTACCTTCTGTCATTAACTATAATTGGTTAAAGCCGGAACAATTTGTATGGGTTAATTAGTTCATTTCCAACAAACACATGTCCCATGTTGATATTGTCCTGTGTCGCTGAACTCTGATACATTTCATCCTTGCTTAACCCTTAACCATTCCAAGTTTAGTCAAATCTGGCTAAAGACCATCCAGGTTGATTATGCTAGGCCAGTGTTTGACCCAGCCCTGTGATAATGACCTTTGACTTGTTGTTCTCAAAAACTTGTTTTGCTCATTTGCTGACCCACGACACATCTGCCTGTTTGATTAATACGGAATAAAAATTGAATACTTTTGTACACACACACACACACACACACACACACACACACACACACACACACACACACACACACACACACACACACACACACGACATCGCTTCGAAGATCGCCGGTGTAAAAATACCTCATGGAATTGAATGTGTTAATTTGAACTAATATTGATATCTCTCTACCTTAACTTGCAGTTCATTTAATCTTTGTCCTGCTTTTCATCTGTCAGTCTCAAAATCCGTCTTTTGTTGCCTTCCTTTCTTTTTTTGTTCTGTCCTTTCTTTGCTTCTTCTTTTCTTCCCCTATATACCTTTCCTTTCGTTTTATTACTCTTTTGTAGTTTCCTTCCTATCTTCGCTATACCATAACAGTAACACTACCATGGAAGCAGGAGCCAGGGTGAAGTAAGATGGAGCATCCAGAGATTCTAACAAAGGTGTCTCGAGTTAGACCATATTTTAATGCTCATTTTAGTAATTCGTATTATTCACCTTTTTCCTTCACTTTCTTCGGCTACGTTCCATATACTTCTCTTCATCCCTTCTGTCGTTTTTCCCCATTTCTAACATTATTTTTTTTTCTTTTATTTCTTGTTGTTTATTCCTCTTGCACCTTTTATCTTCGTTTCATCCCTCTCTCCTTCTAATGTTCTCTTCTAAATTTTCTATTTTGGGGCAGATTCTATATTTGTTCTCTATTTATTGAATCTCTATATATCATTCCCACTATGCCTTTATCGTGGTGTTCTTTTTCTTTTGTTTCTTCATCCTTAATTCTCCATTATATTAGAGCATCACAAGGTGCAAACAGCTAAGAGACGAGGCGAAGTAAGCTTGTCATCAGTATAGTAACTTACTGCATATTACCATCACTATCACGGCCACCACCACCATCATCATCATCATCATCATCATCATCATCCACGCAAATACCATTATACTCGCCACGTGTAACCTACATCGTCATCATCAGTCAGCATATCAAACAATATCATAGGAACCTACTGCATATCACCAACCTACATTACCATCATCATCATCATCACCATCGTCATGAACATCACTTTTACCAGCATTAGGGAGGCGACATTAGATCACAACCACCAGTATATTACAGCATGACAAGCTACAAGAGAGGTAGGAGGCAAGATGAAGTAAGGTGCAGCGGCCTGGGACTCTACTACACCTGGACTGAGTTCAAACCTTCACCTTGTACTGTTGGACGTCTCCTTTCCTTTATTTTCCTCTCTTTTTTCTTTATATTGTTTTCCTTTTTCTGTGTTTTTCCTTTATCTCTTTCTTTCTTACCTCTCATTTTTTCCTTTTCATTCCACTGTTCTTACTTTTTTTCCTTTCTCTTTCATGTCTTCATTCCGTTTTATTTTGGGCGTATAATTCTTCCACTTCCTACACATTGCTCTTTTACGTTTCTGTCTCTTCGCTTTTTCCAATACTTTCTCCTTTTCTTCATCACTTGTTTCCTTTCGTCCTTGTTCTCTCCACTAACATCATAAGCAACAAGACAGGTAAGAGGCAAGATGAAGTAAGGTGGAGCGGCCTGGAACTCCACTACACCTGTACCAACTTAACACCTTTAGTTCTGATACTTTATTTTCTTCCTGTCTCCTAATCTCTCTTTCATTTTCCTTCATTTCATGTTTTGCTTCTTTCTGTTTCTCCATTTATATATAACATAAAAGAACCGCAGTGTTTGTTTCTTTGTCCTTCAATTACGCCCAAACCATGGACCAGAGACTCCCAGACCCATATATATTCAGAATCAGGGTGACCCAGGAATCGTTTTATGGGGGGTCAAATTTCAGATCTGGGTCATTTGAGGTCACTGGCAGTGTTCGATTTTGGTCCGGGCAATGCCGGGTACCCTTCCAGCCCAATTTTTGGCATGGAGACTCGGATGAACTCCAGTTCGGACATAGGCTATGTGAGGTTGACCTCCGAGGTCATTTGAAAACACCGGTCAGAGGCCATTTGAGGTCACCGGTAATAGTAAACAAGTGCGCACAAATACTGTGAGTTAGTCTGCAAAAGGTGAAACAGAAAGTTTCTGAACCTCTTACAATCCCTCTTCAGAAGCATAAGAGGTACATGGTCTTTCTGGAGCAGAAAGAAAGATTGAACTAGAACAAATAGGACTACAGTAGACTAGAGTGTTCGCCTTTTTGTCCTGGACAACGCCGGGTACCCCTGCTAGTATCTTCATATTTCTTTCTCACTATCTTCATTCTTTCTCTTTCTTCCTTCTGTTTGTCATTTCCTTTCACTTTTTCCTCTCCTTCTCATTTACATTTGCTTTTTTTCTTTCTTCTTCTTTTTCTTCTCTCCTTTCCTTTTTTCTTCAATATACAGTATATTGCAGCAACATATCATCAAAAGAAGTAGGAGCCACGTGAAGTAGTGTGGAGCGGCCTGGCACTCAAATATAGGTGCCTGGAGTTCCACCCTCATCATCAGAATGTTACTTTATTGGTCCATCTTTTTCATTTCCCTTTTTCTTTCACATTTCTTTTTCGGTCGTACTACTTTTGATTCCTGTTCTACTTTAGCTCCTTCTCCTTTTCTTTATTTCTATTTTTCTCCTCGACTCAGGTGTCCATCCACCCCTTATGGGTTTGAAGGTAAATTTGGGTAAATTGAGTACCTTGGATGCCTAGGGTAGGTAAAATGAGCAATTAGGAAAGGTAAGTGTGGTAACCTGGATGATGTAGTGTCCTTGTATCCCAGTATATTGGGTGAATAATCCGCCACAGGCTCAAAGGTCTATGTTACCGAGATGAACACCGCTGCTAAGAGACTCACAGCGTCTGCTTCCATCTTTACCTTGTTTTTTCTCCTTTATATCTCATTTTTCTTTCCTTTTTACATATTTTTCGTCTTTTACGCTCTTTTGTTTTAACCATACTTTTTCATTCACATTCTTTTTATACTTTCTTTTACTTTCTTTCTCCTTGTTGCACACTGTTTTCCGTTATATTAGAGAATACAAACTACAGGAGATGGTAGGTGGTGGCGACCATCATCATTTTGCTTGATGTAGTGCTACCTCCCTACCAGCGTCTCCCTTCACCTTTATCACTGTTTTTCTGTGTGTGCCCCCTCTCTTCCTACTTCCCCCATCTTTCCTGTCACTTATTTTTACTCTTCTTTCCTTTTCTGGTGGCTTTGTATTGAGTGACAAGCCAAGTGGTATGCAATGAAACCATTTACAACGCAGGTTAGTAACTATATAACCATCCTGCAATTATTCCCCACATGTCAGCAAGTGGGTTGGCGGAGGGTTAATGCCCTTCCCCGTAAAACCACTAACTCAAAGACAAACGGCCACCCCTTATGGGATTATTGTGTCTGGCTATAGACAAATGGAGAAAGACCTTAAGTACACCTCACCGCACACAGACACTGGCATTTTACGAGTTATAAAAGATATGTGTAAATAGAACAGCGTTAATAGTTACTCTATATGCATTTTTCAATTTTCTGTTTATTTTAACTAGCTGGTGGCATGGTGGATGAGGTGCGGGACTAAAAAGTTACACTACCGGGATCGAATCCCAGACTTGTGATTACCTTTATTAATAAAAATCTTGTGGAATTAGACGCTTAAATACAGCTTCTGTTGTATTAAATTTGGGGTGGCTGGATAGCTCAGTCGGTAAGCTGCTGTATCCACGTACTTACCAGCGCTGGTTCGAATCCTCACAGTTTCTAATTTATTAATAAAAATGTTGCAGAATTAGACGCTTAAATATACCTTCCGTTGTATTAAATTTTGGTGCCAGAGTGGCACTTGCTGACCCGTCATTGGCCATCTGGCCGTGCGGGTGGGACTTGCTGACCTGTGACTGGTCTATGACCGTCTGGGTGGGACTTGCTGACCTGTGACTGGTCTATGACCGTCTGGGTGGGACTTGCTGACCTGTGACTGGTCTATGACCGTCTGGGTGGGACTTGCTGACCTGTGACTGGTCTATGACCGTCTGGGTGGGACTTGCTGACCTGTGACTGGTCTATGACCGTCTGGGTGGGACTTGCTGACCTGTGACTGGTCTATGACCGTCTGGGTGGGACTTGCTGACCTGTGACTGGTCTATGACCGTCTGGGTGGGACTTGCTGACCTGTGACTGGTCTATGACCGTCTGGGTGGGACTTGCTGACCTGTGACTGGTCTATGACCGTCTGGGTGGGACTTGCTGACCTGTGACTGGTCTGTGACTGTCTGGGTTGAAATGACTGACCTGTGACTGGTCTCTGACCACTACTACTCGCAATGCACACCACACACAACAAAACACCACACACTCACCACGTGCACCACAATATCACAACAGGCAGACCTTCAACATAACCTTAACTAAAGACCACTGGCAGCGACCGGCCCAAGTCTTCGATCTCCTGCGGTCCACAACGGAATAAGGAAGAAAACAATTGTCAAATTCACTCATTATTCTATAGGCTACCCATTACCATACATCAGGCACAATTCTATCTTACCAATTTACTCACCATATATTTTACTTATGAAATTCTTATTTTCACGTAAGCAAGGCATTGTTGTCACAGCCATATCACCCACCACTACTGCCACCCTGCCCCATCATCCACCAGCATCTCTGCCTCTCCCCGTGATAAAGGGGCGATAAGTGGGTGAAGGCAATGGGCTGAGATGGTGGTGGCCGGTGAGGCAATGGATGTGATGATCCTGAAGTGACCTGCATGAACTGAAGTGGCCTGAATGGACTAAAATGGTTTGCTTGGACTGAAATGCTATAAATGGACTCAAGTAGCCTGAATGGTTCTAAAGTTGGCTAGATAAACCTGGACTGAGACATGAGTGAATCTAGTTTTGGAAAATTTCTGATTGGACTTACAATGACTTGAAAAATGCATGTTGACCTGAATGGACTGGAGTCGACCTGAATGGACGTAAAGGATGTGAGTAAACCTGGTGTGAATGAACGGGGACTGACATGACTGGGCCATATGGACGTGGATGGCGTCAAGTAGCCTGGTGAAAAAGACACGTAAATAGACGGAGGGCTGGGTTGTACAGTGTTCCTTGCATGGACTGGTGACATGATTAGGGCTATAAACAAAAGGATCATTGAACACAACTATAATATGAGCAGATTCAACGTAAGCAATGCTGTTGTCAAATATTGCAGTGATACTAGCAACTTTATTCAAGACAATGGAATTTTTGTGTTAGCCAAACCCTTGGTACGCCTGGTCAACTAGCGGACAACCTATTCAGCTTCTTTGACGTAAAGAATGTTGTCACAACTCTGGCCTACATTACTGAAGGCGATCATTGTGTCAGTACACTTGAAGCCGCGGGTTCGACACCCGGGCCGACCACCGGTAGGGTGTTTTTACCCGAGTCTGTTGGCACCTGGAAATGAAACAGGGACTTGGATTCCTAAAATGATGGCTGCGTGGCGTAGTGTGAGGGAATGTTTCGGTGCTTTACTTGTCAGTCATGCAGCTCCCAACTTCTTTCCAATTAAACTTTGGTATGGCATGTAGGGAATACATGAATATCATTGTATCTCATGTATTCCCGGAGAAAAGACGAAAAATGACGATGCCCCCACGAGTGAATTATTAAAAAAAAAAAAAATCAGTCACGACACACCAACATCTGACTGGGGGGGGGGGGATAGTGTGCGGTGAGTTTTGTTGAAGGATGATTTGTGTTGTGACAGGTGCCTGAGGTTAGTGCGTTGTGGTGTGGGTGGCTGCATTGTGGTGTGGGCATAGTGGATTGTTTGTCAGTTGTATGTTGGGTTGGTATTGTAGCAGGGAAGGGTGAGGGCCACATCGTAGTCTGTCTAAGTGCCCTGGTGTCTCTCTGGATAGGGTAGGATCTGAGGGGTGGATGTCTGATGGTGGTTCAGGAAAGATGTACGGTAGTTTGGCGGCAGGTTTTCCGTGGATGTGGTGGCTGTGTGTTTTTGTAACTTACCGGGTATGTGTTTGTGAAGTGTAATGTTGGGTGGAGGAGTAGGGTTACTACGGAGGCATCCTGTATTGTGTGTGTGTGAGGGGAGGGTGCTTCCATGTGTGTGAAGTATAATAACAGAATTTGTGGTATAGAGTATGTTAAAATCATACGAGAGAGGTGAAAAATGGATAAGTATATGATCAAGAGCGCACAATATGAGACCTGATAGAAGAATAGTAAGCAGGAGACGAGGAGGACTGAGATAGATCAACTCGTTGCTCTATACTGATAGGCAGGGGCTTGATCAGTTCAGGCTGGTCTCTCTTCTTTTTATATATACCCATCAACCTAAATATCTATCTATCAATCTATCTATCTATCCATCTACCTAAATAAATATCAGTCTATCAATCTATCTCTCAACCTGTCTATCTACCTATCTATCTGTCTATCTATCTATATTCTATCCACCTGTCTCTCTCTCTCTCTCTCTCTCTCTCTCTAAATATATATATATATATATATATATATATACATAGTAATGCCTCGAAACACGATACACCTAGATGCAATACCTCGGCTTAGCAATGGGGGTGCAAATTGCACCAGGCCCCGATACCCGATGGGTGAGCCCCGGTTTAATGATGAGCCCTCCGATGTCGCACCCGCAGACGACGGGCCAAAACTTTGAATCGCGCCTTTCCCATTGCCAGCTGAGCCCACCCATCTCCCAGGATGAGCAGAAATGCTCACGCAGGTTCCATAGCCATCGCTCACCCCGCGCTCACCCATGTTGCTCTTCTTGCACCGGCCATCTCAGAGTGAGCATCTTCCTTACGCTCGCCCTCCATGCATCGTGTTGCAACATCAACATTACCCAAGTTGCTATCATAGTACATCATAACTGTGTTCGAGCAGTACCGTGAGTAGAGCAGTGATATTAATTGTGTGTGGAGTGCAGTATTGTGTGATTTTGGCCCAGATTAGTGAGATAATGTCTGGTAAGGGTGCTGCATGTGGTGGGGATAGTGGAGGCCCTAGTCATAGTGGTAAGTGGCCTGCTAGTGGTGGTGCTTGTTTCACTGGAGGTGAAATTGAACATCCTAAAGCAGCATGAGAAAGGCGAAGGTGCATGTTCTATCATCTCGGCTCACCACCTGGCCCAGTTGACTGTCTCCACAATCATAAAGAAGAAGGAGGCCATTAAGGCTACCGCTGGAGAGGTTGCAACATTATCCGCCTCCAGCATTACCCGCCAATGAAAGCCTACAATGGAGGAGCTGGAGCAGATGCTGCACACGTGGGTGGAAGATCAGAACCGGTGAAAGGCACCCATGAGCCAGGCTATTATTTGCACTAAGGCTCTCTCGCTTTGGGATGAGCTAAAGGTAAGGCGTGAGCTTGATGAAAGCAAGACCTTTAAAGCTAGCCATGGGTGGTTTGACTGGTTTAAGAGGCAGGCAAATATCCTCCACATGAAGATGTACGGTGAGGTGGCAAGTGCAGATACGGTGGTGGTGGCAGCATTTCCTGATGGGCTGAAATGCATCATTACAGAGGGTGGCTATAGTGCGAAGCAAGTGTTGAATTTTGAAGAGACTGGGCTCTTTTGGAAGAGAATGTCCTCCAAGACATATCTTGCAATGGAAGAAAGGTCTACACGAGGATTCAAGGCCTCAAAGGACTGGCTGACACTGCTGCTGGGGGACAACGCCGAGGGCGACCTCAAGTTAAAGCCCCTCCTAGTCTGCCGCTCGGAGAACCCCAGGGCTCTGGTGGGGTATGTTAAGAAGAACCTTGGGGATATCTGGAAGTCGAACAAGAAGGTTCGGTTGACTTCAGATATCTGTTCATCGTATT
>NC_137005.1:39643797-39673797 GCF_032717465.1 Coenobita brevimanus | reverse complement strand
TGGCAATAGATAGATAGATTTCTCTATCCCCTCACTTTTTCCTGTTACTTTCTTATTCTCTTTATAGCTCATTCTCATTCGTCCTTGCTTTCGTCACAAACACCATAAACAACAGGAGAGGTTAGAGGCAAGATGAAGTAAGGTGGAGCGGCCTGGAACTCCACTAAACCCGCACCAACTTAACACTTTTCTGTTTTGTATCAATTCGTTCTTTCTCCCTGTCTTTCTTTCCTTTTCCTTCATTTCATGTTTTGCTTCTTTCTCTTTCACAGTATCTGTTTTACCTAAATTATTCAGACTATGCATACGTACTTCTCCATTCCCAAATTCATGGAAAGAAGCCAATATCCACCCAATTCCGAGGAAAGGAAGTTTGTCTGACCCCTCTGATTACAGACCAATAGCTGTCACATCTTCTCTTGGTAATGTATTTGAAACTTTAATTAATAAGCACATTGTTAAACATCTTGAGTCCAACAACTTAATTAGTGACAGACAATATGGTTTTCCCCACGAAAGATCCACCATTGACATACTCAGTCTCCTAACTCATACCATTCATCAATCAATTGATCTACATGGAGAAACTCATGCAGTAGCTCTTGATATTTCTAAAGCTTTCGACAGAGTATAGCACCGTTCCCTGCTGTTCAAACTCCCTAGCTATGGACTAACGTTTTTTGTTCCTTTGATTTCTTCATATCTTAGTGACAGGAAAATAAGAGTAAAAGTAGATGATGTATATTCCAATTTCCACTCAATTAACGCCGGCGTGCCGCAGGGATCAGTTCTATCGCCAACCATATTCCTGGTTCATATTAATGATCTCTTACGGTATCTGTCACCCACAATCCCATCCACTCATATGCAGATGATTCAACACTACATAGTTCATTCACACTCAGACACCCATTTACAAAGTCTAATATCTCTACCTCTCAACTCAGTACAGCCATCTCCATAAATGAAGACCTATCTATGATCAGTGAATGGGGACAAAACAACCTTGTCTCTTCTAATGCTAGTAAAACTAAATATATACAATTTACTAATAGACAGATATTGCCAGATTCGTACATTACCTTCAGTGCTACTAATATTCCCATCTCCAAAAGTATTGAAATTATCGGCGTCTCACTTAACAATGCCCTCAGCTGGATCTCTCATGTCAGATCACTTGCTAAAACCGCCTCAAAGAAACTTGGATTATTGTACAAAGTCCGTAACTTCTTCGCTGATGAGCAGTTAGCTATAATATATAAGAGTCATGTGCGCTCTCAGCTTGAATATTGCTCACCCTTGTGGAATGGATGTGGAGAGGTTGCATTAAAACAACTAGACAAAAGTCAGACCAAAGCTGTTAGAATTAATAATTCTAACAGCTTTGTTCTGAATTACAAATAAACTACCTCCCCTGCAAGTAAGAAGGAATGTTGCCTCCCTTGCATTATTTTACAGATATTTTTATGGCAAATTCTCAGACGAAGTTGCGTCCATGGTGCCACCTTTCCATGCCTTCCCTCGTGCTACGCGGGCATCTGCTAGCGCTCATGACTGCAATGTCACTCAGCCTTATTGCAGAGCTTCTGCCTATCAGAATTCTTTCATGCTACACGGGCATCTGGTAGCGCTCATGACTGGAATGTCACTCAACCATATTGCAGAACTTCTGCCTATCAGAATTCTTTCATTCCCCGAACTGCATCTTTCTGGAACTCGCTTCCCCAGAGTTGTTTCCCTCCAAATTTCAACCCACAGCTGTTCAAGTCTAACTGTTACAGATATTTTATGAACAGAGGACACCAGTAATCTGGTGTATGGATTTTTTTTTTATTCATTTGTTTTTCCTTCCTTCGTTCTGTTATTAAAGAAAAAAAATCTTCCTAATCCTTTCTGTTTCCTTTATTCTTTCCATTTTCTGTTTCTCTTTGTCATTTCTTTTCCCTTTTTCTTTTTTTCTCATTTTCATTACTTGTATTTTCTTCTCTCTCTCTCTCTCTCTCTCTCTCTCTCTCTCTCCTTTCTTTGTTCATGATATATTGCAGGAATTATTGATCAAGGGAAGTAGTAGGCCATATCAGGTAAGGTGTAGCGGCCTGGGACACACGTATAGGTGTCTGGAGTTCAACCCTGTTGTCACGGGGTTTTTATAATATCGCGGTAATTTTGATATAAATGGTTTAAATATTATTTAAATTGATAATAATATTCAATAATATTGAAGAGCAGAGACAATGGTTGTCTTGCTACATCAAGCAACGATTACTTTACGTTGGCTTAGCACGATTCTCTGAGAACGAGAATTTATAAACCTTCTCAACAGTACACAGCAGAGACTAATTACTCACAATTGCTGAATTACTGTACTGTTAGCCTCTGGAGAAAATTACATCACCCCTGACAATAAATAACTAATACTAATAATAATAACATCAGGTTCTTGCTGATGCATTAACTCCTGGCACAACGGATTTTAAGTTAATACAACAAGACTGGTCTAAGTACCAGTTATGAAAGCAAACGTTTATGCAAGCTAGGAGCTATATGGAAAATAAGCTTAATTATGGAGAAATGAAACAAGATTTTTTCTCTACATTAAGCTCAAGAAATAGAACTGTTAAATTTATTAATTACAAAAACAAATTTAACATTACATTTCAAATCAAATTAAATGAGACGCACTCGCTCACTCACACAGAAGCTAAATACTTACGCCTAGGAAAAACACCTTAACTAAACTCTTAAGACTACAAAATACACAAAGGAAATACTAGTCAATGAATGCGGTGTATCACCCAAAGCTGGAGAACTAAAGGTGGGAGCTTGGAGAAACTGTAAGTGGAGTTTGGGTACTAGCTGACCTCTCGCACTGCTGCACAGGTCCTGTCTCCGTCACAGCAAACACTAAACTGAATTCAAATAATGTTGTATGGGCAGGACGCAAGGCGTGGCTAACGGTTTAGGCGAGCAGAGGTGAACGATAAAGAAACAATTGTATCGCTCAGTAGCGCAGTTAGTGACGTGCATCAAATCGGTCACCCCTGAAACGGTGACGAATGATTTGAAAAGTATACCCCGAAATGGAGAGAGAAACGGTTAACTGAGCGATACACAGTGAGTTTTCCACTAATAGTTTGTGGCTTCTCACAAAAAGGAAATGTCGCGAATTGATTCGTGACACCTGTGCATCATATGCTCCTTTATTGGTCCATTTTTCTCACTTCCTTTTTCTTTCTCCTTTCGTTTTTCTTTCATACTACTTTGAATCCTGTCCTACTTTCTTGTTTCTTCTTTTCATTTCTTCCTTGTATCTTATTTTTATTCCATTCTCATTCATAACTACTTTTTGTCTTTTACGTTCTTTTTCCTGAATCATGCCTTGTCTTTTCCTTTCTTTTTATAACTTCTTTTCCCTTGTTGCCCATTTTTCCCATTATTGTAGAGCTCCACTAGTTACAAGAAAGGTAGGAGGCGAGTGGAAAGCTTCTCCCTTTAAAATAATGCTTCTTCTTTCTCGTTTTATTTTTTCTCTCTCTTCCTTTTTCTGATTGCATTCCTTATTTTTCACTTTATCCCTAATAATGATTCTCCCAAATCTCCTTCTTCCTTTCTTTTCTGTTTCCAGCTGTTTATTCTATTCCAGTTTTTATCTTCTTTTCATCCCTCTCCCGTTTCTTTTTTTCTCCTTCACGTTTTCCATTTTTTGTATATATATTTTTTCTAACTTTAGTCCCTTTATATTTCTTTCCTGCTATGCCTTTTTTTTTTCGTAATGGCGTTCTTTTTCTACCTTTCTTTTGTCTCTTTCTTCATCCGTTCTTTCTCCATTATACTAGAAAACTAAAATATTTTTTTCTAAAATGATTGTTAAGAAATAGGAATGGCAAAAGTCCAAAGGTAAGAGATGAAAAAAAAGAAAAAAAAAAGCACAGAAACGAGAGAGCATTCAGGATGGGAGGAGATTTGGAGACTTACTGTATACCTATTACTCCATTCCACACTTTAGCCACAAACTTGTAGCTGGTGGAATGGGTATAGGTCTCCATATCTCACAAGCAGCAAGTAGCTAGGAGACGAGATAAAGTAAGCTCATCATCATTATGGTGACCTACTTCATACCATCACCATCATCATCATCATCATCATCATCATCATTATCATCTTCATCATCACCATCATCATCATCATTATCCATACAGTTAACATCATATTCGTCTACTGTAACATACATCACCATCACCATATCCATCACGATCATAGTAACTTACTGCATATCACCGCCACCATCATTATCATCATCGTTATCCATATAATTATCATTATACTCGTCAGTTGTATCCTACATCGCCATCACCCTTATCACATCCATCAATATCACCATCATCGCTACCACAACCACCACTACCACTGTGATCGTTACCATCATCATTAATCACACATTAACACTATACTCGTCAGCTGTAATGTGCATCACCATCATCATCATATCTATCAGTATCATCACCATCGTAATTATCACCACTGTTACCAGCATTAGGTACGTTAGATGACAGCCACCAGTATATTACAGCATCACAAGCTACAAGAGAGGTAGAAGGCGAGATGAAGTAAGGTGTAGCGGCCTGGGACTCTACTGTACTACATCATGACAGAGTTCAAACCTTCACCCTAAGGTTGCGATCGATCGTCTCTGTTTCTTATTTCACACTTCCTTTCCTTTATCTTCTTGTGTGTGTGTGTGTGTGTGTGTGTGTGTGTGTGTGTATGTGTGTGTGTGTTCCCTTTTTCTTCTCTCATTCTTATTTCTCACTATTTTTTTTTTGTTTCATTCCATATGTTTTTTTCTTTCTCCTTTTTCTTTCGTAATAATATTGCTTATTTGGGGGAATGCTTCTTCCATTTCCTTTTTTTGTGAGTGTGTGTGTGTGTGTGTGTGTGTGTGTGTGTGTGTGTGTGTGTGTGTTTGTGTCTCCGATTCTGGGCATATGCTTCACAGCCTGCTCCTAAGGCCCAACAATCCTCCTCCATACCATACACGTCTACATGTCCTGTATTATAACTTGTATGTTTTATCCTCTTACTTTTTCCTTTACTTTCTTCTTTTCTTCATCGCTCGTTCTCTTTCGTCCTTGCTTTCTCCACCAGCTCATAAGCAACAAGAGAGGTAAGTGGCAAGAGAAGTAAGGTGGGGCGGCCTGGAACTCCACTACACCTGTACCAACACAACACCTTTACTGTTTTACTTCATTTTCTTTGTCCTTGCCTTTCTTTCTTTTTCATTCATTTAATGTTTTGCTTCTTTTCGTTTTCGTTATCCTCTTGTTTCTTCCCGTTTCCTCCATTTTTTCTGTTTCCTCTTTTTTTTCCTTTTTTTCCCCTTTTTCTCACTTACATTCCATCTATTTTCCTTTCTTCCTTTCTTTTTTTTTCTCCTCGCCTCCCTGCTCTCTCTCTCTCTCTCTCTCTCTCTCTCTCTCTCTCTCTCTCTCTCTCTCTCTCTCTCTCTCTCTCTCTCTCTCTCCTTTCTACTCTATGTATTTCCAGCAACAATTGATTGAGAGAAGTAGGAGCCAACGTGAAGTGAGGTGTAGCGGCCTGGCACTCATGATTAGGTGTCTGGAGTTCCACCCTCAACATCAGGATGCTCCTTTATTGGTCCAGCTTTCTTATTTCACTTTTTCTTTCTCCTTTCTTTTTTTCGTTCATGCTGTTTTTTGTTTCTCTTCTTCTGCAATTGTTTCTCCATTTCAATTCGTCATTTTTAGTTTGCATATTATTTATATTTTTTTCTCTTTTACAATTCCTTCGTTTTTAATGTTCTTTTAACTTAATCATACTCTTTATTTTACTTGCATAATTTCTTTTTCCAGGATGCCTACTTTCTTTTTGTTTCATTGTAATACAGAATTACAAGTTACAAGAGAGGTAGGAGGCGAGAGTGGGTAAGGGTATCTTGATCCGTTCTAACCTGCTGACATCAGTATATTCACCACCACCACCACAACTGTTATCATTATCATCATTATCACCGTCATCATTGTCCATAACGTAATCATTATCATCATCTAAACTACCCTAGGTAACCATCACCAACATTACAATAATCACAACTAAACTGTACAGTATAGCCATCAGCATCACCATTATTACTATCATTATCATCACTATCACCACCACCATTAGCTACATCAGAGCAAAGCCACCACCATACTACAACATCATAAACTACAAGAGAGGTAGGAGGCCAGCGGCCTGGCACTCTAGTACACCTGGGCATAATCTACCGACATCGACATCAGTTCGATGACTTAATGAAGATTTTATTCCTGGAATCACAATAGGATTTTATTCAGGTAAGATCCTCCTTGTAGAGCAGGTGTTAATGTAGACGATACCCAACCTCTCCGCTGACAAAAGTCCGCCCTAACATGTGTGAAATCATCTGCAGATTGGAAGAAATAATCTGAAAAATGATGAGGAGTTGAAACCGCGCAGTGTCGAACGACGTGGGACTCAGCACCAGAGGCACGGAATTCAAATCTGGACGGGAATGTCATTTTTTTGCCATTATTATCTTCCTCGCCACCATCACCACCACCACTACCATCATCATCATCATAATAATCATCATCATCATCAAAGTCAACTCACATCAATATTCAGCATCACCAACACCATCATCATTATAGGTGTGTAGATCTTTTTCCACCAGCACCACCTCCATCGACAGCAGCAGCAGCATCTTCGTCATTGTCGTTATCATCAGAGCAAACCAACAACACTGTTGAATATCACTAACACCATCGCATTTATTGGTTGTGCAGAACTAAGCTTTCTTTTACATCAACTTGGTCGCTCTCATCATCATCATCACTTTCTGTCTACTCATCACCATCAGTAATGAGCAACAGCCAGTATTACGGCCACCACCGCAACCATCCTCCTCATTATCATCCTCAGTTTCCATATAGATTACCCATGAGTTTCACCACCAGAGAGAAGCAACAGCCAGTATCACAACCACCACCACATTCATCATCATCATTATTTTTTTTCTTTCCAGTTGTCTTTTCTTCTGCATTATAGTACAACATCACAAGGTACAAGAGAGGTGGGAGGGGATATGAAGTAAGGTGCAGCGGCCTGGCACTCCACTACACCTGCACTGAGTTACAACCTCCATTCATTTATTACACTTATTTTTACTTAGGCTTCTTTTTGGTTTCAGTTTCTATTTTTTCATTTATACATCATTTGTTTCTTTTTCTTAATGCATTCTTCTTTCTTCATTTGCTTCTTTTTTTCTGTTGTCTTCTTGTTGACTTTTATATACTTCTCCTGCATATAGCCATTTCTTTCATTTTCTTTTTCTTTCCTCTAGTTTAATTTCATTACCTTTCTTTTTTTTTTTTTTTTCTTAAAAATGTCTCTTTTGCTTCTTCTTTCTCTCTCCTTCAGATCACACGCTCAAGGAGATGTAGGAGGAGCAATGAAGTAAAGTTATTGTCAGCATTACTAACCCCTTCATCACCACTACCATAATCTTCATTATCATCGTCATTTTCTCACAAATGAGCGGGGCCCAACTCGGCCCAGCCAAATCCGGCCCGACAGTAATGCTTTTGAGAAGCGTATATCTCAGCAACCACAGGAGCTCTGGGAGCTAAGGGGTTATCTCCGACTGTCCGAAAGGATTCTAATAACCTGAATGAAATCGTCTTTTTATAGCATTAACACCTTTAACTATGTCATTAATAGAAGGATGACAAAACAAACAAACAAAAAATAACTCCAGGTAAATGATCCCGGCACGTGTCAGTCACCATAATAATGCGACCTGGAGGTAAGTGGTGTGTGAGCTGAATCATGCACCTCAGTACCTGTCTTCACAATCAATCAATCAATCAATCATTTCCTGTGGCACCCTCGGGGATGCATAGGGCCTCGATGAACTCACACCACCACATCCTATCTTGTGCTAACTCCTCAAGATCTCCCCAACACTCATCTCCAGCTTCCCGTCTCATTGTCCTCACCCACGTCTCTTTTGGCCTTCCTCTACCTCTCCTACCAAGTGCCACCCACCCTGGTGTACCTCGTACTATTCCCTGTCTCCTATACACATGTCCTAGCCACTTCCATCGTGAGAATCTAACATATTCATCGATCGGCTGCACTCCCGTTATTTCTCTAATTCTACTATTTGGTATCCTTTCCCACCACTTAACTCCTAATATTCTTCTAAGTGCTTTGTTTTCAAACACCAAGAATTTATTTTCCATAGTCACTGTGCTGTGCCAAGACTCGTGTCCATAAATTAAGATACTCCTAACCATTACCTTATAATGTTTGATTTTTGTATGCACATAGAAATTGTTATTATTCCAAATATTTTTAAGCATTCCCATTGCCTGATTAGCCTTCTTTAACCTTTCCTCGAATTCAAAGTTCAAAGAACCATCGTTGGCTAAATAAGTACCAAAATATTTAAACCTATCAACTTGCTTTACAAACATACCTCCAATTACACATTCCTGCGCATTTTCCATATTCATATTGATTATTTCAGTTTTTCCACAAATAATAACCAAATCCACCTTGCGACCTTCACTCACCAAACAGTCCAACACTCTCTGCATCTCTTCTGGCCCATCACAAATCAAAACTATATCATCTGCATAATATAAATCCAAAAGTTTCCTGTTCTCTCCCCAAAGTATACCTGCACCGGTTTCTGTTCCAACGCGTTTCATAATGTAATCAATGACCAATATAAATAGTAAAGGCGATAGAACACCACCTTGAATTACTCCGGACTTGACTTCAAACGAATCACTCAGACAACCATCAACCATCACTTTACAAAATGTGTCCTCATGCATGTTCATAATGACCCTCACAAACTCCTCTGGTATTCCATAATGTCTCATGATCTTCCCCATAGTCTCTCTCGAAACACTATCAAAAGCCTTTTCAAAATCAACAAAACAAAGACTTAACGGTACTCTCATTTCATTAACTTGCTGCATCAAATGCCTAACTATAAAGATCTGATCATTGCAACCACGTCCCTTTCTAAAACCAGCCTGTTCATCCCTCAGAATACCCTCAACCACCGGCTCCAACCTATTTAACAACACTCTACTGAAAACTTTCAAAGCTATCGGTGACAAAGAGATTCCCTCCAATTACCACATTCACTCAGGTCTCCCTTCTTCGGAACTTTAACAATTACACCATTCTTCCAAACTGATGGTAGTAACCCCGTCACCCATATCTTATTGAATAGCTTGGTCAAGATCATTATTAATCTATCCCCCTCCACTTTAAACATTTCCGGAAATAAACCATCCTCCCATGGTGCCTTGTTATTCTTTAACTGTTTTACTGCTTTCTCCACTTCTGCAAGCCTCAACTCTCCTGTTTCTATATTTAAATCTTCCTGAGCAGACGGTATATCCTCTTCTGGTGGTATTGGTCTATTAAGAACTGTCTCAAAATGCTCTTTCCATCTATTTTTAATATCTCCATCTTTGGTCAATAAATTTCCTTCCCTGTCTCTAACTGGTATTTCCTTGCGTTTACCTGCATTACCACTCAGTTCTCTAATCGATTCATATGCTATTCTTTGACTCTGTCCATCATTTTTGTTTATTAAGATTTCTGTCTCTGCAACCTTTTCATCCACACATCTTCTTTTATCTCTCCTAGCTAACCTTCTTACTTCTGAATTCAAACTCCAGTACGCAGCTCTTGCTAATTCAATCTCTCGTTCATCAACGCATTGCATCTCACTCCTCAATTTAGCCTCACCTCTCTTTTTTATCATATCCCACGTTTCCTCTGATATCCATTTCTTTCTCCTGAATCTATGTCTCCTTCCAATCGTACATTCAGCAGTCTCATGCAAAACTTTGTTCACATCCTCCCACATCTCATCTACACTTCTCTCCCCCTCTTCCAACGTTTCCAACACCAAAAACCTATTTCTGCATTCTAATCCTCCAGTACGCAGCTCATGCTAATTCAATCTCTCGTTCATCAACGCATTGCATCTCACTCCTCAATTTAGCCTCACCTCTCTTTTTTATCATATCCCACGTTTCCTCTGATATCCATTTCTTTCTCCTGAATCTATGTCTCCTTCCAATCGTACATTCAGCAGTCTCATGCAAAACTTTGTTCACATCCTCCCACATCTCATCTACACTTCTCTCCCCCTCTTCCAACGTTTCCAACACCAAAAACCTATTTCTGCATTCTAATCTGAATTCCTCCTTTTCTTCTCCTTCCCTTCTAAGCTTAACAATATCGTATCTACCAACACCAGATTTTTCCTTCTTCTGATTTTTAAGTTTAAACCTTATTTTTGCAATGCTGAGTTGATGGTCACTACCAATATCCGCTCCCCGTTTAACATGAACATCTAGCAGAGAACTTCTATGCCTCCTACTGATAGCGATGTGATCAATCTGATTTTTATATTTTCCACACGGCGACACCCAAGTTGTCTTGTGTATATTGCAATGCTGAAAGAGTGTGCCCCCGATGACTAAGTCATTTGCTAGACAGAAGCTTCCAAACCTCACTCCGTTTTCACTCATCCTACTACCAACTCCCATCTTACCCATACATGCCTCAAATCCCTCATTTGAACAGCCCATTACTGCATTAAAGTCTCCAACGCAGATCAAAACATCATGTCTAGATACCCTTCCTACTCCTTCTTGCAACTTTTCATAAAATGTGTCTTTCCTTTCATCGAGTGCATCATTAGTAGGTGCATAACACACAAAGAGACTGATGTTGCCATGATTTGATTTAAACCGTGCGTATAACAATCGCTCATCTATAGGATCCCACTCACATAAAGCCTTATTTGCCTTACAACTCAGCAACAATCCTACTCCCTGATAATGCATTCCATCCTGTCGGCCAGATATCAATAAACGTATACCATCCTCTAAATCCAACTTATCGACTCCAGTTAATCTAGTTTCTGTCAGAGCACAAATATAAAGTCCGTAATTTTGAAAATCCTTCACTAACTCATCGATTTTACCGTCATGATTTAGCGTTCTCACATTCCAGTTACCAATTTTAATTGTATTTTTTGCATTAACAAAGGAATTAGATTGTAATTGAGGCAACCGTGAGATTCTTAGCACCCCCTGCCCATTTAAGGGCTGCACGGGACTGGGGGCCATTATTGTTCTTTTAGAGTCCATCAAGGTTTCTTTGGCTAACTTCCTGAACACCTCGCCATTGTGTTGCAGTCGCAGTAGGCAGCTAACTTGCCTGATTGCCCACACCCGAAAGACCCAGCTATGCTGTAGCCAGTCACGTGCCGGCATGCTTCCCAGCCATTTCACTCTCAAGGAGTTCCTCTGCCTGAGAAAGCAACCACCCCCCTGCTCCCGAGGGCTTTTGATCTGTGTAGGTAGAGGGCGATCACTCCCTCACTAGCCATATACAGTGTATATACAGTGTATAGGCTACACTCACCATACAATCACTAAAGCTTATTCTCAAGGATAAAATATATGAATCCGTTAACCATTTTCACAAAATATATCGGTTTGCTGAACCTCTCAATTGTAAATATAATTTTTTCTACCAAACTATCTTTGAACGTTTGCTGCGCAAACTCTCTTACCCTTCCAGAAGTATCTGCATAGTTAAGAATACACCCTAATGCCATAAAATTTTGCAATTTCAAGGAACTTGACCACAGCTTAAAATATGAAAATATATAGAGATTACCATTCTGCCTCACAAGGTATTTATGCAACATACCTATTATATATATGATACCACTGATTTTCCATTCATGCCTAACTTCCATGCATTGTAACTGTACTACCTATCATATACCATACAGTTAGTCCTCCTTCAAAGAAGTGTCACTTAAGATTGTTTCACTAATAAACTGCTTGTGATATATATATATATATATATATATATATATATATATATATATATATATATATATATTTTTTTTTTTTTTTTTTTTTTTTTTTTTTTTTTCAACCCTTAAATCATGAACCAGAGGCACATGTCACCTACAGTTGTTTCACTTAACCTCTTCAAACCAATTACATATTTGCCTGTGTTATTTTTCTTATCAACAGACAATTAATTTACTGAGATGGGACAAACCTCCAATAGTGAAGGATTTAATAATAGCTATATTCTTCAGTTTGAAAAGTCTCTCCAATGTTGAATAAAATCATTCAGCAGTAGAAATAATGAGCTATAAAAGACACCATTAGGGAGATGGGGGGTTAAAACTGCAATTTGCCTATACACATCCTATATCTTAAGTGAGAACTGACTGTATTGTATGCTCTCACCAAATGATCTTAGGTCTTGCTATGGCTACTTTTACACCTGGTTCTCTACATTTTTTACATTAGCACCTCCAGTCGGTCTTGATACATAACACTGACCACTCAGAACTAAACCCAAATTCTCCAAATAAAGGCTGCTTCCCCAGTTGATTTGTTTGCATCTCAGTGAAAAGAATCCCCAATATGATAGGCTTCACTGGAGAGGTATGGAGTTCCCTATAGATTCCAAGGTACCGTAGCCTCCAGTTGGTCTACATACATACTATTCATCACTCAGAACTACACCCAGGCCCAGGTTCCCAAAATAATGGCTGCTTAAGAGTTGATTTATTTGCATCTCAGAAAAAGAAAAATCACTCAGGATGTATGTAGTCCACTCACGGTTCTACAGTAACTGTTTAAAAATAGTTAGGTTAATGCTTTGTGCGATCACTAACATCACTGCCAAAGGTGACTGGAAATGGAAAGTGAGGAGTGAAAGTTTCGTTGATTTGCATCTTTACAAAAGCTATAACTGTGCAAGTGGCCTTAACCCCTGCAACCTGATGTAATCTGCATGTGAAATCTTGCTATCACAAAATTACTTTAATTAAGAAAGATATCAAGCAGTGAAGGGTTAATGAAAGCTATATTTAACCCTCTAACAGTTAAGAAATTCTTTCACAAAGTGAATAAAATCCTCTGCAGATAGCAAGACCATAATGAAACAGTCATACGACTACGAGTTAAGGAGAAAGGATCCAAACCATTCCACCATGCGACATGAAACAAAATCCCAGAACCCCATTTCTACAGTACTTGCTTTCAACTCAAAATGCCCATGAAGCAGAGTATCCTTACATCCAGGGTAATAATCAGGCAGTGGTGAACTGACCGAAGTTGTTTGTACTTACCATCCTATGGACAGCTTGGTCAGGATGGATAGATATTCAGAGACAGACAGATAGATAGAAAGGCTGATAGATAAATAGATATGCAAGTAAGAAGGTAGGCAGATAGATAGACAGAAAGATGTTGGGTGTTATAGAGATAAATTAGTACAGAAACATAGAGATAAATACTTGTAGATAAAAATGGAGGTCAGTAGGTACGTAGACACGTAGATTGATAAATGGATGCTTAGAGTGTTATATAAATAGACAGATTAGTACATAGATAGGCAGATAGATGGATAGACAGAAACAAACAGATATTGAAACAGACAAAATGGCTTGATACAAAGACAGGAACACTGTCACACATAAAGATACATTCACAGGCAGATAAACAGCAGCGACAACAGCCGACAATGGGATGTAGCTGGGTCTAGTTAACAAGAGCCTGGGATGAAACCCTGTCACGGTAAGATGGCCTCTTTTTATTTCATGCACATTCCAGTACATGATTATATTATATATATTTTTTTCTTTAGTATGTATTTTGCTCTCTCTCTCTCTCTCTCTCTCTCTCTCTCTCTCTCTCTCTCTCTCTCTCTCTCTCTCTCTCTCTCTCTCTCTCTCTCTCTCTCTCTCTCTCTCTCTCTCTCTCTCTCGTGTATGTAACTGCACCAGCGATGGGTCTTATATCCTACACTGTGTTCCTCTCCGTTCACGCACTCCTTCATCCATATTCCACCAAGCACCCATCACAGTGTTAATACTGTTACCATTAACCCTCTCACGGTAACCACAACTCTACTACTCTATTACAACTAAAGCCATACCATTTTATTTATATGAGAGTGAGTTACAGGAACTTGACCGTTAATAAAAACATAATTAACCCTCTCAAGGTAGGGACAACTCTGGTATTGTATTATAACTACCACCAGACTGTTTTATGCATCTGAGAGTGAGTCATAGAAGCCCGATGTTAAGACACGAGAAATAATACCCACCCGGGATAAAATAATGCCACCACAGATTACCTCTGACACTTATACATATACACAGATACACAGACACATAGACACACTGCTGGATGGAAGGAGGGACATTACCTCTGACACTTATACATATACACAGATACACAGACACATAGATACACTGCTGGATGGAAGGAGGGACATTACCTCTGACACTTATACATATACACAGATACACACACACATAGACACACTGCTGGATGGTAGGAGGGACATTACCTCTGACACTTATACATATACACAGATACACAGACACATAGATACACTGCTGGATGGAAGGAGGGACATTACCTCTGACACTTATACATATACACAGATACACAGACACATAGACACACTGCTGGATGGAAGGAGGGACATTACCTCTGACACTTATACATATACACAGATACACAGACACATAGACACACTGCTGGATGGAAGGAGGGACATTACCTCTGACACTTATACATATACACAGATACACACACACATAGACACACTGCTGGATGGAAGGAGGGACATTACCTCTGACACTTATACATATACACAGATACACACACACATAGACACACTGCTGGATGGAAGGAGGGACATTACCTCTGACACTTATACATATACACAGATACACACACACATAGACACACTGCTGGATGGAAGGAGGGACATTACCTCTGACACTTATACATATACACAGATACACACACACATAGACACACTGCTGGATGGAAGGAGGGACATTACCTCTGACACTTATACATATACACAGATACACAGACACATAGACACACTGCTGGATGGAAGGAGGGACATTACCTCTGACACTTATACATATACACAGATACACACACACATAGATACACTGCTGGATGGAAGGAGGGACATTACCTCTGACACTTATACATATACACAGATACACAGACACATAGACACACTGCTGGATGGAAGGAGGGAGAAAATGAAATGGATGGATTGGTTGATCAACTGTTGGCTAAAACGATGGACAAATTAATACAGAGATACAAATAAGCAAATATATATCGGCTGACAAAAAGACAGATAAAACAGATAAATATCGAATAAGACAAACAGAAACCACTACAGCCTGTCCAGGTAGACTCCTTTGTCTGATTAGTGAAGCCCGGGATCGAACCATGAATGTGACATGGGTTTCTTTTTTATTTATTCCAAACCACACATCGTTGCTCGGGCCCATTTACTTTTTTTTTCTGTCTGCAAGTTTTTTTTTTTTTTAATACTCTATACCCGCATATGAATAAGGTAAATAAGAAATCCATCGGAAGCCCAAATAAAATAAAGACTGAAATATCCTCGAGCCAAAAGCTAAATGTGATAGTGTTAACATTTTTGGTGGCCATATTTCTGTCTCCACCATAGACAAATGCTGTGACTTCAGCGGAAATAAACTGCAAGTAGGTAATTGGCAGGCAAAGGGTTAAAGGCGTTTTGTTGTGGCCACTCTGGATGTACTGTGGCATTGAGTGGTGAGTGAGAGGTGGTGAGAGAGACGGACAGATCGATTAATAGACACAGAGAAAGGATGATATACGCAATGGAAAGTAGATGAAGAGATATGGAGATGATGAAAGAAAGATAGACAGATATATAGATTGACCGAGAGACAGAGAGTTAGAATAGACCAACATTGATAGACAGATACAGAGATATAGATAGGCAGACACAGAGAGAGAAACACTTAGTGTTAGATAGACAAATGGGATATAAATAGACTGATTGATTGATTGATTGAGAGAGAGAGAGAGAGAGGGGGGGGGGATCATTATGGCAGTGTGAAATATTGATTAACTGGGTTATTGTTGCACTTGTATGTGGACAGATAGAAGGGCAAATAGCTGTACAATCTAGAGGGACACTCACTGGAGCACATCTCGCCGACAAGGACAACGTAATTTCCAAACCACTCCTCATAATTGGTTAGGTTTTCTCATTACTGATTAGGGCTTTGCAAAAAGTGTTTTCCGGATCCAGAATCTATAATACGATCCGGATCGGTCCCCAAAGTTAATCGATTGTTCCCTGTGACATGAGCTATCTACCCACCAAATTTGGCCCTAATCTTTCTTTTAGTTTTTCAGTAATCCTGCTAAAAAAAAAAAAAAAAAAAAAAAAGTCAAAGAGTGGTGAAAACATACTCTCGTTGTCGTAGACAATAAATAAATCAACCATCTTGACATACTGTATATGGGACAGAAGCCACTAGAGTCACCACAGGTAGATAACTGGGTCTGGTCAGTGAGGCCTGGGATCCAACCTGGGCTCACTTAAGGTTTTTTTTTTTTTTTTTCTGCATATTTTTTCCCACTTCAGTTTGATTTACTTGTTGGATGTTATGAATCTCTCTCTCTCTCTCTCTCTCTCTCTCTCTCTCTCTCTCTCTCTCTCTCTCTCTCTCTCTCTCTCTCTCTCTCTCTCTCTCTCTCTCTCTCGTGTATGTAATTGCACTAGCAATGGTTTGGGTTTCCTACACTGTCTTAGTCTCAGTTCAAGCACTCATTCATCCATATTCCAGTAAGCACACACAATCCTTCTCAGGGTAGGGACAACTCTAGTACTGCATGCCAGCTAACGACGGGTGATTTTATTCATCTTAGAGTGAGTCATAAGAGCCTGATGTTAAGACACGAGAAATAATACCAACCCAGGATAATCTTTGATAATTAAACACATAAACAGATTGATAGACAGATAGACTGGACTGTGCATGGATGGAAAAATAAAAGGATGCATACATTTTTCTATCCATAGTTCCTAATGGCGGGAGAAGATAAATAAATATACAGAGATAAGTATATCGGCTGATGGAATGCAGGATGACTGGATACTTAGGCAGGCAGGTAGACAGAAGCCTCTACAGCCAACACAGGTACTAAACCGGGTCTGATTCGTGAGGCCCACTACCGAAACCCGTCTGGTTGTTGGTTTATTTTTATCATTTTACATTGTTTTTTCTTTCTTTCTGTATATCTCATTCTTCCCTACACGACTGACAGTATCCATTCTATACATACTTGTTCATTGTCTGCTTCATATTGTTGTGACAAAAACTTCATATAAAATCTTCAATTGCCACAGCCGGCGAGAGAAGTGTCAGCGAACTATTGCTTATGGCTGTAGTGACGCTGACTTTAGCAGGACTAATCCTTTCACTACGATGGATCTATACAAAGGTTAATAAATCCATCTGGCGGAAGGAAACATGAAATAAAAATTGCTATGAGGGTAAAAGAAGATTACTTCCAACCACTTCAGTACAAAAGAGATTTCCAAAGCTGAATAAAATTGTCTGCTGGCAGCAAGAAATTACATGGAAATAAACACATCATGGTACTTATAGAGTTTATAAATAATTCACCAAGTTGTGGCCGTGATTTTGCCAGAAACCCTCACAGCTGACTTGGAAAGAAACCGGAGGTGTGGCTGAGAACCAGGTTTCCATCGCGATAGTACTTGTGGGTTTCTTTTCAAGCGGCCACTTACATATTGTTATTAATTCTCTCAGGCTTCTATCACTCGCTCTCAGCTGAATAAAATCGTGTGCAGTTTGCTGGAATCGGCCATTTATACATTTGTACAAATTCTCTCACGCTTTAATGACTCGCTCTCAGGTGAATAATATGGTCTGGGGTCTGCTGGAATATACGAGTAACGGCAGAGTTGTGCTGACCATGAGCGTGCCAATGGTTACAGTATTATCTCTCACAGGTTCCCTATGATGCACTCTGAGATCAACCAATCTCCTGGCGTTAGCTGGAAGGGAGTGCTAGAGTTGTTCCTACCATGAGAGGGTTAATGGTAACTGTATTAACTCTCTCAGACTGCTATGACGCACTCTCACCTCAATAAAATCTCCTGGCGTTACCTGGAATAGAAAACAGTACCAGCGTTGTCCTGACCAGGAGACGGTTAATTACTTATTATCCATTGAAGACGGTAACTCCTAATTGTTGATGATGCTGTTTATGTTGATTTTTTTTTAATTAAAAGGTCTCCTTATGGTCAAAATTGAAAACTGCTAAATAATGAGCTGGTGCATCAGCTGACGCACCAGCTGATATGTCAGATTAACTCAATATTTCAAGCTGAGCAACTTTGTTTTTCATAAGAAATTTGTTAAAATGCCTCCTTATAGCCGGAATAGAAAAACGCCAAGTAGTCAGCTGACGCAACAGCTGACATGTTAAATCAACTCAAATTTTCAAGCTGAGCAACTCCGTATGCATGGGAAAATCGCTCAGAGCATTCGAAGAACAGATGTTCCAACTTTCCTTGAAGGGAAAAAAAAAATCCCTTATGTGTACCACTTAAACAACTGTCGGCTTTGCGGCAGTAAAAAAAAAAAAAAAAAAAAAAAAACATTCGGCTTACCTTGGTTCGATCGTGGGCTTCAGTAATGAGACATAGTTATCTCACAACACTGGCTGTACTGGCGTCTATCTAACCTCTTGGTTATTTATCACCTGTTTAGGTAGACGATTGCTGTGCCCAACTGTGTTTCTGTATCTGTATATCCATCGTTTTAACCAATCATTGATCCATTCATGCAGCCCCTTCTTTATTTCTCCATCCTTCCAGCCAGCTCTGTATCTAACTGTCTGTGTATCCGTGTATATTTTTAAGTCTCAGAGTTAATGTCGGGAGGCTTTTTTTTTTTTTTTTTTTTCCCTGGTGGACACACGATCTCGTATCTTAACATCGGATTCCTTTGACTCACTCTCAGAAGGACATCTGGTACTCAAGGGTTTAATTGGACAGAACCCCTGACACCCAAGAAGGAAAGAATCTGCTGCCTGGACACAGAGCCAGGGTTCCATCCTTAATACTGGTGGCTTTTATTACTATAGCTTTGTACGTTCTACACGGAACTCTTGTACTCTCACTCTCACTCTCTCTCTCTCTCTCTCTCTCTCTCTCTCTCCTCTCTTTTTCACACATACACACGCACACACACACACACACACACACACACACACACACACACACACACACACACACACACACACACACACACACACACACACACACATTTTCACTCACACACGCACTCACTCATACTCACATTCTCTCACACTGGCGATTACTCTCACACTCACTCATAAACTTAAACTCACTCTTAAACACTTTCTCTCACAGTTACTCCCACACTCATTTGCTAACTCACAGTGACTCTCACACTAACCCACACTCACACTCACTCACTCTCACATTCACGTTTACCCACACAGTTCCTCTCACACTCACTCTCACACTCACTCACACTGACTCTCACACTCACATTTACTCTCACTTTCACACTTACGCTCACTCTGACTCACGCTCACTCTAACTCTCACATTCATTTATACATTTAAATTTAATAAAGATGTAGGGATGGCAGTGTGCCCACAACTACCGGAACAAGGTCAAGGTAATAAAACGATATGTAATTACGTCGGTATTCTTTTTATGACATGCCTTTGTGCAGTGCATGGTTGCTTAGTAGTTTTGTCATTATCATAACCTTTTGGGGTGCACTTATGCTGTATCATAATATCACGTACTGAAAACAAATGTAGGGATGGAACTGCATGTTTTACTATTCGACGTCATTCCTATAACTCTGGCGCAGTGCCATCCCTATATGC
Source organism: Coenobita brevimanus (assembly GCF_032717465.1). Classification (NCBI taxonomy): domain Eukaryota; kingdom Metazoa; phylum Arthropoda; class Malacostraca; order Decapoda; family Coenobitidae; genus Coenobita; species Coenobita brevimanus. Next base: position 39,653,902 of record NC_137005.1, on the reverse strand, counting down.
TCATACATTATATCAATGTTTTTATTTTTTCAATAAATTCTTTTTTTCTTATTTTTAAAAATCACTGGGTAAAAAAACATCAGCATTTTGTAAGATTTCTCAACTTGAAAGCTTTGAAGTAGTGAAGAGATTGCTGAAGTTTCTAACTATACTGCTTCATGATAGGAACAATTCAAACAATTCCCTTCCAGGTAACACCAGATTTTATTCAGGTGAGAGTGCGTCATAGCAGCCTGAGAGAGTTAATACGGTTACCATTAACCCTCTCATGGTAGGAACAACTCTAGCACTCCCTTCCAGCTAACGCCAGGAGATTGGTTGATCTGAGAGTGCATCATAAGGAACCTGTGAGAGATAATACTGTAACCATTGGCACGCTCATGGTCAGCACAACTCTGCCGTTACTCGTATATTCCAGCAGACCCCAGACCATATTATTCACCTGAGAGCGAGTCATTAAAGCGTGAGAGAATTTGTACAAATGTATAAATGGCCGATTCCAGCAAACTGCACACGATTTTATTCAGCTGAGAGCGAGTGATAGAAGCCTGAGAGAATTAATAACAATATGTAAGTGGCGTTAAAATGGAAATCAGCAATACATCCCGGACTGACAACTGGTTCTCAGCCACACATCAGCTGTGAGGGTTTCTGGCAAAGTCACGGTCACAGCTTGATGAATTCTTTATTAGCTTCTAAATACCATTATGTTTTGGTTTCCATTTAATTCTTGCCGCCAACATACCATTTTATTCAGACTGGATAATCTTGTTCTGGATGGGTTGGAAGCAATCTCAGATGAAGGCAACCATCATCCACTTACCTGGTGTAGTGCTGTGTACTTCTCTCTTAACCTGTAATATTCTTTTTCTGTGAATACCATTCCCTCACCATATTCCGTCCATCTTTATAGTCAAATTTTATGACTCTTCTGCCACTTCAGGTGGCTTTGCCTAGTGGTTTTTAGTCACTCAAGAAATCATTTACGGTGCTGGATGGTAAGCATATAACCATATAACGGGGTGATGTGAAGCCTACAACGGTGCCTCTGTGAAGTGGGGTAAGAGAAGCAAATGCTTTGTCTGCCCGTGAACCAAACCTTTACACTCTTCTTCACGCCTCGCTGTGGCAAGAGGCTTTCTGTCGGAAGGGAACATCGGTTCGGAACGGTTCTGCAACGGAGGTTGCTTGCCTTTGATTCGTGGGATCCTTGATCAGCCAGACCGCGGTTACTGAGGAACATCAACCCATTTATTACTGTTTTTTATGCTTCCTTCTGCCTGACGATTTTAATAACTTTTGTAAAGATCCGTCGTAGTGAAGGGGTTAATATTGCTGAAGTCAGCTTATGTACAGCCATGAGCAACGGTTCTCTGACACTTCTTTCGCCGGCTGTGGATATGGGAGGCTTTATGTGATAGTAATAATAAAGCAGACAACGAAGAAACAGATGAGCGACTGATACTGACCATCGTTTGGGAAATGATAAATATGGTAAATAAAGGAAAAAGAAATCACTCCGCTGACTTGGTTCGATCCCGGGTCTCACTGACCAGACCCAGTCATGTACTATTGCGGCCAGGAGTTCTTAGCCACCCTCGTCCAGCCAACCCATGTATGTGGCACCGTCGCATTCACGAGCACAGAAGTTGCCTTCGATGCAATTCTGCCGAAAAATATCCCTTCAGCTTTTGGCTTGTACTAGTGGATAAAACAATATTAATATTTACTCTGATAGTTTGACTCTGATAACAGGAGTATATCACACTGATTATTTAATAACTTGTTTCTCGTATAGAGAAAGCAAGTGACAGATACGTATATTTGGCTCCACTTCACGATTTCCTGTAGGTTTGAACCAGCGAACACAGAGTTCGAAGCATTCATTTGTTACCAGGAGAGAGAGAGAGAGAGAGAGAGAGAGAGAGAGAGAGAGAGTAGTGGGTGCCTGTGAATTTTAGAGGAATGAGGAGGAGAAATGAGGTGCTCAACACAGTTACACAGGGATTTTTCCTTTCGTTTCGGTTCGCTTTCTATGCCTGAATGACTAAATGAAGGTAAATTATGAAATATAATAACTGGATGACGAAGTGGTAATAGGGTCTGGCTAATGATTGTTTGGTCCAAGGTGTGCAGTGGTAAGCCTAATTCCAGGCAACGGCTGCTGTTAAAAGTTGGATATTTTAAGTCCTATTTATTTTAAATAGCTCTATGTATGTTTACAGTACGTGTATGCCCCTATGGACCTATTTTCACCCCATGAATATTTTTATCAATGGACAATTTCACCACTCGGAACAAAATCCCCCATGGACCTATTTTCCTTAATGACTTTTTTTTAATACACTCCTGCTTTTCTACGTAAACCTATTATCCCAGGAACTAATTTTCCCCACTGATGTATTTTCTCCCTATGGACGAATTTTTCCTTCGACCTTGAATCTCTCCATGGATGCAGGTTTCCTACATGGACGTATACCCATGGACATATTATTCACAGTGAACCTATTTTCCTTATAAACCTGTTATCTGACGTGGTTATATCACTGACTGCTGCGTGCATTTGAAGCACAGTCTCTTAACCAACAGACGTATTGCACTATGGACCTGTTGTAACCCACTGGCTCTATATACCTACTTCTGCATGATTCCAGAATAATATCCCCTGTAGACCGATTTTCCGCACACTGACCTATTCCCAACTCGGGCATACTCATTCAAATGACGTAATCCCAGAGGCCTGTTTTCCCACAATCCTTCCATCCACCTACACACCCATCCAATAACGCATATACCCACAACCTTACTCGATATAGTATGTCTCAAAATTAGGACGACATAAACCCGTCTTTTGCCATGTCCTACATGTAGCTCCACCATCCACCCCACTTAATGCACGAACCCCACTCCACCCCACTTAACCAGCCCAACAACCCTTTCCCTCCCTCTCGCCCACCCACGCCACATAATCCGCCTGCGAAACCACCAGCCTACACTAACCAATCCACCCACGCAGTCACCAACCTACCAACCAGCATACCATGCACCCCAGGTCAGATGACTTGCAATCCAAAGCACACATACACACACACACACACACACACACACACACACACACACACACACACACACACACACACACACACACACACACACACACACACACACACACACACACACACACACACACACACACACACAAGGAGGCGGGGTGGATTTCCATACACGAAAGATGAGTCTCCCCGCTTAACTCAGTCTATCGGTAGAAAATAGTATTTTTTACAGGGAGTTTTCCAGGCCGAAAAAGGGTAGTTATGAGCTTCATTCTGGCTGCATACACATGATTTTATGCGATGCGAGTAAATAACGTGCTCGAGCTAAACAGAGAATTTTTCCTTTGGCTGATGACGAAGGAGTTTATTTATCCCAGGAAAACGTCTCGTCGGACAAAATGCATGATGGGTGTTATTCTGGGTAACACCAGTTACCTTTGTCAAATTATTAGGCGGGCCACGTAACTTCTGTTAAATGTCTTATGTTCGCATTTTCTTTTTTTCTCTGGTGGTTGGCACCTGCAGATTTTTGGCAGACTCATGAGTATTCTTCTCATTAACCGGATATCTCTCTCTGGACAGAGAGGCAAATTACTTTCTTAACCCATTAGTGCCCAGCGTCCTCAATATAGGACGGAACTGAGCATTTTCAAAATTTAATAAAGAAGGGAACCCCGGGGAAGGGACCTATGAGCTTCGCAACTATGAGTCGACAGGCGGAGGGCGGTACGCCTAGCACCCTTCCAGCAAAATCCCTCGCACAGGAACTCTGAGAGCCAATGGGTTAAGCACAGCTATTTGTTAAATCAACAGCATATATCTCCTAATTCATTATTCATCCGACAGCAATCCTTAAAATATATATATATATATATATATATATATATATATATATATATATATATATATATATATATATATCACAGAGCAAGGTAAGTTCTAGTGACTGATGAAGAAATATTCATACTGTGGCCTGTTTTCAGTGGAGCACAGGAATCCAGGTTTTCTCATCCCTTGCACTTCCTTGCGCCAGTCTGCCTCCACCTCATTTCCCCAAAATTCACAGGCGCCCACCATACACGCTCTCTCTCTCTCTCTCTCTCTCTCCCGGTAACATATGAATGCTTCGAACTTGTTCACTCTTCGTGTTCGCTGATTCAGATCTTCAGTACAGGAAGTCGTGGTGTAAAATCAAAGATAAATATTTAAGTCACTTGCTTGATATTGTATGAGAAAAAATAGTTACTAAATAATAAATGTAATATATTCGTGTTATCAGAGTCAAACTTTCAGAGTAAATATTACTATTGCTTTATCCATTAGTACAAGCCGAAAGTTGAAGGAATATTTTTCGACAGAAATGCATCGAAGGCAACTTCTGTGCTCGTGAATGCGACTCTGCCATATACATGGGTTGGCTGGACGAAGGTGGCTAAGAACTCCTGGCCGCAATAGTACATATTAATACCCTACGTGGTGAGGCTCGAATGAACAATATGTGTGAAAGTTGGACTTCCTCATTCAAGCAGCCAGTTGGTCATTCCCATCCATCATTTCACACAGTTGTTGATAACATTAGGAAGGATGAGACCCTAGTTAAAACAATGATACTGCAAGATGAAAGAGGCGAACCTCCAAAGAAAAGAGCCAAAAGAAACTATGTTAATCTTCACAAGCGTCTTAAGAACCTATACACAGATTTGGTGGCAGGCAGAAAATCGACAGAAGAATTCCTTCCAGCTGTTGGACAACGTATCCGTTTCTAAACAGTTTGGTATCTAGAGCCCTTTTATGTTTTTTAATGTTTTTGGAAATTTTAGCTTTAAGTTTTTAAATTTTTTATGCATATACCTTACAAATAAAGAGCCTTTGTGGAATTTCAGAGTTTTTCTCCGGCGAGATTTTGTCATACTTCCGTTCGCAACAGTAATATCAAAACTGTTTATGGCCAGTATCTTTTTTGCAAAAGTCTGTAAAAGTATCTTAAGTTGGGTATATCTGCACTACCTACCTTCTAACCCCCAAGTTTGAACAATGCACGCCTATGCTGGTAGTAATACCACTTAAATCGTACACACACACACACACACACACACACACACATACTGCTGGGAAGGGCTATATGGTGAGTGGAATGAGTGAGGGTTTAAAAAGTGGGTTGAATGTGAGGGTGTAAACTGTGATTTATGGGCAAGTCTAAAGATGATCTATGTGGCAGGACCCAATAGTGTCTTGATGACAGGCAGCAACGCATTATTTTCTGGGGTGGTGGGAAAAGTAAAGTACAAAAGCAAAGCCTGGTGGTAAAAGTGTTGAATGAGGATGTAAAGTGAGATTTCGGTGAAAATTTAAAGACAGGTTTTATGGCGATATGAGACTGAACAGGGGTCTATGACTAACTTTACTAGGTTGTATCATGAATAAAATAGAATATGTCACCACTGTGTGAATATTGAATAGGGCTGTAAAGCATACCATATGGAGAATTTTTATGAGGGTTTTCATGGTGGCACGAAATAGTTTTTTGAGGACGGACATCAGCGCTGATGTTAAAAGAATTTTGTCTCTTTAGGATGATGATGTCCATTGTTTTATCCTTGATAATGGAGATTAAGGCAAACATTTCTTAATGAATGTTATAATCATCACGGGACAGACCTTGCCTAATAAAGTGATTACTAGGCATCATTCACGTTAACCTGGCCTTAAATTAATACAGTATCTATCCATCTTTAATGCTGACTTATAACAATATACCAACATCTGAATATGGTGCCAGTCGAGGTGCAGCATTAGCATATTCTGATATTAGGTTACGTGGAGACATGTAATGACAGTTTAAATATGGTGACGTTAAGAAATATCATGTGAATAAATTAAGAAAGTTTCTGTAAAAAGGTTAATAAAATTAGGGAACGAGGGAAGAAATGAGAACTGGTGACACGTCTAAGTACTGTCTGTGTCAAAAAACTGAAAAGTTGATGCTGGCTGAAAAATTGTCATGTTTAAATGGCTGTGGTTAGAATAAAAATATCCTGTTAAATGACAATGTCACACACACACACACACACACACACACACACACACACACACACACACACACACACACTGGACTGGGCTCGTAACTCTGAGGGAATGAAACAGTCAGGGAGGGTGATGTTTGGTGGTTGGCAGAGGACTGTAGTTCGCAATGATGGTCTCTCTCTCTCTCTCTCTCTCTCTCTCTCTCTCTCTCTCTCTCTCTCTCTCCACACATATACAAGCATTTTGGCACACGTGTTGCTGTTTCCAACTGGGCCCCATTAGCAATCCCACAGTGTTCTTTCTCTCGCCTCTGAAAAAAAATTTGTGGTGGGATCAGCGTAGAATTCCAAGAGCAGACCCGTAAGTCTTTACCAAGAGCAGACCCGTAAGTCTTTACTTGAGGCATGTGTCCTGTGTGTGTGGATGAGAGGGAGGTATTTGGACGCCTTTCACAACACACAAAATAATTGTTGAATAAAGAAATGAGTATAGGTCAAAATTCTTCAACCATTCATTGTATATTTTACATTAGCAGTTTCTGTAATATCCTGATTATTATGTCGTGAGAGGTGAAAGGGACTAGCTATGTTATTTGTACTTCATCAGTAACACAGAAGAAATCTATCATTATCATCCCTGCACTATTTCCCACCTGGGAGAAATATAATAGTGTAAAAAAAAAAAAAAACTTGGTCATAATTACGATATTGAGGCATTTGATTTCCATTGTGTGTGGGAAGGTGGCAGTGGTACCTTTTCATATCATGAACAGAAACAATTTATTAAATCCATCCATCCACCATCCAAATCATTTTCACCTCAATAGGAACGTAGGTGCCAGAGGCTAGGCCACTCACTTTCAACATTAAAAGCGAGAGTGACCAGCCTCACTCGCTCCTGAGTGGCATTTTGTGGGCAATGAGCTCAAAAATCCCTCGGATTTAAATAATTTCACACTCAATCCTCTTGGTGCTCCTTCGCCCACTAAACACAAGGCGTCAGTTAATGTGGTTATCACGTAATGTAGTAGATGGTTTCCTGAACCACAGGAAACCATTTGGTTTGTCACTCAGTGCAGAGTCATGAGACGACAACACTATCCCAAGTGAATTGTTGCTGGGCAACACCACATGCCACATATTAAATTAAATAAATATATAGGTAAGTTGATTGATATAAAAGACATCCTGAAGTTATTTTCTGGTCAGTTACAGTAGGTTCAATAGCTCATTGGTTATGGAGACTCCTTAGCACCTTTCTCTTAGCGATTAGTTTGCTTACATCTTACTTTTCTCTTGTATGTCGTTAATACCATTGAAATGTCGCTATGGAGCGCAGAAAGAAAATAAACAAAAAATCTGATGGGCTATGGGCAGAAATTAACTTATAAGAGGTGCCAGAAATCCTCCTAAGCTGACTAGAATACGGGTCAATAATTCTCTTCACCCCTGCGCTGGCCTACAATGACACAATTTCCTCTGATTTGTTTATTATTATTTTTAAACAGTATCATGAGGGTGAAAGACTGACGAAGAGAGTGTATGTGAGTTAGGTGGAGGGGGAAAGAGGGAGGGGGAGGCCGAGGATGAGATGGAGGGATGGGGTGGAGAGATATATGAGAGAGGGGGGTGTGAGCTGGGAGCAGGGGAATGAAATGGCGGGGGACAGGGCGACTTGGAGGCGATTTGTTTGTGGCCACCCCAAAAGGGATTGAGGCGTCTGGCAATAGATAGATAGATAGATGTGGATTAAGAGTTGCTGCCCGATTCTAGTAACTTATATGGGAATTAATTACTACATCCTTGCCACCCCAGAGGGTATAACAAGAGCAGTGCCATAACTATTTCCCTGAGGAATTTTTTTTGTGTGAGGACAGCGGAAGGAGGTGTATCGTTTTCATAGCAGAAATAAATTAATTAATGCCCGTAGATTGACATAAATATAATAATAATATAAATACATAACCACTCAATGAACAGTAATTGTCATCGGAATTTCTCTTAATTCCTTAACTATTGTTTAGTAAACGAGGGAAGGAAGGGACTGGTATTATCATCTCCATGAATTCCACATCATCATCATCATCATCATCAACAACATATTCACAATCCTCATCTCATCCATAGTACAAAAGTACTTCTATTTATAGAAATAAGACCAGTGTCATAACTAGTAGCCCGAACCATGTGGTATCTTTGTGTGTGTGTGACAGAGAGAGAGAGAGAGAGAGAGAGAGAGAATACGAAAAGGAAGGACTGTCTGAAGTAAGAGTTATGAATGAATAACTGGAAAAGTGTTGTCATGGTATACTTGTGAGTGTCGGAGATTCTGTATGCCCGAGATACAACTGACAGGTGCAATTATGCAAAGATTTGCATAATTGCAGCAGCCACTTCAAAAACCTTAATGGCGTGGTGCAGACCCCTAGACTTGAGACTTGTGCATCACAAGCTGAGTATACTGCCAGGTACGAGTACAGTACCTGTTGCAAAATAATAGATTCTATTGTGTTGTGATGTCGGTAAGTGATTGGAGGTAATAACATTTAGTGTGACTTTAAATTCTGAGGTACTAAACATTGTCTTTTAGTGCAGCATCAACATTTCTTGCATCCCCAGCCTCTCTCTCTCTCTCTCTCTCTCTCTCTCTCTCTCTCTCTCTCTCTCCAGTTTTCACATAACTTTCTCCGAGTCATAGCTTTTTTCGTTAACAATTTCCTTATTTTGTTCTTGATCCTTCTCTATGTATTTTGAGCCAAGGTAATGCAAGCAAGGGTGTGTGTGTGTGTGTGTGTGTGTGTGTGTGTGTGTGTGTGTGTGTGTGTGTGTGTGTGTGTGCGCGCGCGCGCAATAACCCAAAACGTTTTTATCGGATTTTAAGCATAGTCGCTGGAGATGTAGCCAGACAGCCGAGGTGTTGACCAAACTTGGTGCTTGAGGGTCAAGCAACAGAAAAGGAGTTCGATTTTGAGAACAGTCAGTCAAAGGTCAAGGTTAAATGGCAAAGTCAGAGTTCAAACTTTGTGTCTGTGTATGAACAAAATAACAAATGGTGTTTTGACCCGACATGAGCCAACCTTGGTGAAAGAGTTGACCAACAGTCAAGGAATTGATATTATTTTTAAAGAACAATCGGCCAAAGTCAGAAACACATGGCACTGAAACTTTCAGCAGTTTGTACCCAATTTACAGCGTATTTTGTGAAATAGTTCAGGGTAAAGTTAGAACATAGGGCTTTGCTTTTGAGAACAATCATTGTAAGATCAAGGACTTACAGATAAGTCAAAATCAAGGTCACAGGGCAAGGTTAACTCGAACGGAGCTTTTCCGATCTGGACCAGACTAGTTGGAAGTGTTAAGTGTCAGACAAGAATGAAGTAATTCGATTTTGAGAACAATTGCGTGAAGGTCAATCCCACAGGACAAAATAAACTGATCGTTCCTTGGATCAACGGGTGGGTGTGGCTGGTGACTCTTTGGGTGCTCCTTCATTCTGTTCTGGATGTCTGCAGACAGTTTTATTTAGCTTTGGGGAAACTTTTTTATTTTTTGCTGGAGAGATTAGATATAATTATCATTTACTCCTTCACTACAAGAGGGTTCCCAAAGCTGGATACAGCAGTCAGGAATTAGCTAAGATAAATCAGCAAAACACGTCAGTTAAGGGGTTAATGAAGTCCAAACCCTCAAACACTTTGCCCCAACTGGTATCAATCTGCCCATGTTATAATCAACAGGCAACTTATAATAAACACATGCCTCATATTATTTGATACTGTGACAATCTAACAATACTCCTTTAACCAGTTCATAAACACCTGCTCAGTATCATCTGATCAGTGTGGTCATCTGCCAATGAGTGGCCTGCAGTCCGACCGGACCCAGGTTCAAGTCCCCGCTGGGGCAGGGAACAGTTTAAGGATCTGAATTTCATTAAATCAGACTTTACTGATCTACCAGAAGACCCGCCGACATATAGTAAAAATACTCCGCTAATACAAATACACCAATTCTGTATGAGACAGCCCT
>NC_137005.1:39611297-39638797 GCF_032717465.1 Coenobita brevimanus | reverse complement strand
GTAGTTCAGGGACTATCTGCAGTTGTCGACCATTTAGCTTTGATAGTTTCACCAGTCTATCTATCCATCTACGTATCTACCTACCTACCAACTCACCTGTCTATCTACCTTTGCACCTGTATGCCCAATTACCTGCCTACCTTCTTACATTCTTCCTCCTTAGGCTTCAAGTTCTCATTGCTTGTTTGCTTAATTCATTTGTATTTGTCGTCTTGTCTTTTCCTGTTTCTCTCATATGCATTTTTATCTACCCATGTACTTACCTGTCATCTCCTGGGCATACTTCCCTCCGCACTTTACTGCCTACCTTCCTATTTACCTGTTTACCCATCCACCAGCCTACCCACCCATTTACCTATCTGGCTTTCCTACACCCTACTTACTTTACCAACCTGTCCACCTACCCATCCATGCACCCATCCCAACCTTTTACCCATGCATCTCTATGAGCCCTCTTTTTATTTACCTACCACCTATCTATCAGTCTGTCTATCTATCTGTCTACCTACTTACCTGCATACTTACATGTACCTACTTACCCATCCTACCGTCCTGCCCATTGGCTTACCTCTCTCCGCTTTAGCTTCTGTCTACCTACCAACCAACTTACCTACTCATTTACCAACCAGCCAACCAGCTTACATACCTACCTACCTACTTTTCCTCCAAGCCTCCACTCACCTCACTTCACCATTAATATTCCTCCCCCGTCTGTCCTGCGAAAAACAGAGATTCATCTGAGGGTGTCGTTAAATGGCTGTCATCATCCATTTTTTAGCCCCATTAACACTCGCCAGCCAGTCACTGGGCGAGAGGGCACGAATTTCCTGGTCTCAGACAATGGTGACAGCGAGAGAAGGTAGGACAGTAAAGGGAGGTTCGTCAGTAGCGCCTGCACTAAAAACGCATCTGGCGGTATCTTATGTCTGTGCAGGAATGGCTGAGTATGCTGGTGTGGGCGTCAATGTGGCAGTGGGAGTGGGAACTGAATAAATGATACATAGCGCTGAATGAGGCGTCCCTGCAACACAAAAATCCTTCCTGGCAATGTGGAAGAGGAGCGTTGTGTAGTTCGCTCTGTATCGTAGCTTTGCAGTCCAATCCCCCCGTTCCTATCCTCTCCTACCCCCTTTCCTACATCCTCCCCTTCCCTCCGTCTCCTACCCTCTCCTACCCCCTTTCCTACGCCCTCCTTCCCTCCGTTCCTACCCTCTCCTACCCCCGTTCCCTGTACGCTCTCTTCCCTTTTCCTCGCGTCTCTCCATCCCTTTTTCCTCGTCTCTCCTTTCACCCGTTCCTACCCTCTCCTTCCCCCGTTTCTACCCTCCTTCCCTTTTCTGCCCTCTCCAACCCCCGCGCTTCACCCTATCTTTCCCCTTTTTTCCGTATCACCTCCTTCCGTAGCGATTTATTCTGGATTTGGCTAGTTAAAATCCTGTTGTACGTTATTTATGCAGAGTATGGTGATTTTGGAAGGATTTACATAGCACAGAGTAGGACAGTAAGATATAATAATCAAAATAAATCGCTTAGAAAATGGTGTAGGGAGCCTCCTTAACAAAACGAGAATACAGGCCAACTCTCTGACCCTCTCCGAAAAGTTCAAACATTCTCCCCTAAACTGAATATAATCATCTGGATAGCAGTAATAAGGATATCATTTGATTGTAGGTGTAAAGGGGATAATTGATTTCGTTACAGCACTTCCTCAGCGATTTATTCTGCAAATCACACATAAATATTCTCTAAGTTACAAATGCAAAACGTTTCGTTACCGAAGGAATGCGAATAACGTACACGATAATAGGAAGGCTTAACGTAAAAAAAATAAGTCGCTAAGGAAGGGCTGCTACCAAGACTCCTATGCATCTTACAGGAAGCTCCTTGGGATTCGTTTTCTTCGCCAGATTTCGTGGATATCTTTTTTATGATAAGTTAATACCGACTAGATTAGGTAAATTACGTTCAAAGGAATGGTCATGTGTTTCGAGAGCCAGTGAATGCTTTTGGGAGAACTGGCGATACGTAAAGAAGAAGGAAAAAACCAGGTTATTATTATTAGTAGTAGTAGTAGTAGTGGTGGCACCCTTATTACCCAAAAGAGGGGATTGTGGGCTGCAGGAGAAGGGTAGCTCTGGCCTCGCAGTTCATCCAGTATGTTTAGATAGATATGGAAGTGAAAAAGTCAGTGAGAGTAAAGTAAAAAAAGAAGGTGAGAGAAGAAAACCCGGATGTGGAGAGTAGGGCATCTTCAGCTCCTTACTCCACTGGGTATACCTTAAACCTAGGCACACACCAACACCAGCGTCAACGGCTAAGAAGTCAACTTGGAATCTTGAGAAGTGGGGAGAGAGATAGGAATGTCGGGGAGATTATGACCTGGGCGACATCATTATGAAATTCAGTGAGTGGATTTTGTCACCGATGTCGATTTTTGCCTCTCCCATGCAAACAAACCACTGATTTTCTCCCCGACGTCTTCAATTGTTTCCCCAATCCTTTGCTTTAGCGTCCACAAATTTCTCACCGACCGCCCCCAGCTGTAGTCCATTTTTCTTAACATTTCGTATTCCATGCTCGATATCCCTCATCGTTTTCTCCTACCGCCTCTCTGTCCATGTTCGTGACGTATTCGATTTTCTCCCCGAATGTCTTCTTCAGGAACTCTATCGTTTCCCCCGGCGCTTCCTCGATAGTCTTCCGGGCACTCTCGATAGTCTTCCGGGCAATCTCGAAATTCTGGTCGATTTTAACCTTGGCTTCCTTCCTATCCATATCACCGAGATCCTCCATCTTTTCCTCTAATTTTTTTCCCTGGCTTCGGTGTACTTAATATCATGTTTCAGGGTCACGCCATTGCCATCTAAAGTTGACCCCTACGTCTTCCAGCACATCCTTTACCCCTTTGAATTGGATCCCCATGGTCAACATCACCCCTTTCTTCACCTCTTCATACTGTTGGCTCACCCCTATCTTCACCTCTTCATACTGTTGGCTCACCCCTTTCTTCACCTCTTCATACTGTTGGCTCACCCCTATCTTCACCTCTTCATACTGTTGGCTCACCCCTTTCTTCACCTCCTCAAACTGTTGGTGCATCCCTTTCCTCACTCCTTCCTCACGTCCCCAACCATCGAGACAAAAGCATATATATATATATATATGCTTTTGTCTTCAAACTACCAAACTCCTCACAACCAATCTGTCATCAGCTACCAAACACTTCACATCCAAATTCACAACCAAACTTTCGTCAGCTATCCAGCAATTCACAAGGAAACTTTCCTGAATCTGAATTAATTATATGGGGAACTGTCTATATCTTTATCTTCATTCATAATGCTAACGACCAATAATTAGCCAAACTTTCTTGATCTTGGTGACGTAATTCATAATTCATTTCTTTATTTACTCGACAGTATTGTACTGGACAGGTTAGCGAAGGCTGTACCTAACTTCTCCAGTGTGAAAGTAATCTCTAAGTTGAACTGAAAAAAAAAAAGTGTGAAGAAAGTAAAATTACAATAGAAATAACCTTTAGGATTCAAAGGAGTAAGTATGAGGGGATGGAGAGTTGTGCTACTCATGAGAGTGTAAAAGATATTTTATAAGTACTGCTTGGGATGATCAGCTCTAAATCAAGGTTCCCAATTCAATATATGTAGCCCGGTAAGCTCTGCACTACCGATGAACTCAGCCGCTGTGTTGTAGCGTAATCAGGGTGCATCGTACAAACACTGGCAGAGGACAAAATAATAGAGAAGACAAGACCACATCCCCCGGTGTTGTACTATATCTAGCACACACACACACACACACACACACACACACACACACACACACACACACACACACACACACAGGCGCGCGCGCGCACACACAAAGAGAGAGAGAGAGAGAGAGAGTGAGAGAAGAGCACCAGGCGTGTACTTGGTTTGATGCTGTCGACATTAGTTGTCCTGTTTACTCAACATACTAAGACAAGTATCACGTTGGTCAAATGTTTATACTCACTCACCCAACTGTATATCCACACCCACCTTGACTTGATGAGCCATACACTTGCTGGCTCTAAATTAAGTCATAGAACATACCTGAAAATGTGGAATGTGTTCCAGCGAGCAAGCATGCTAAGGTTATTTCAATTTTCCATTAATGTGCGCAGGTCCGATATACGAGTAACTCTATTAACTTCTAAGATAATTCATTTGTAGTGCTCGCCTGCCATTTCGGATCTTTTTTAACACCAATATGGTAGCATGTTTTTTTTTTTTTTTTTTAAGAAAAGGCTATTTAAGAAATATGTATTACCTTCACATACGCTTTCCAACGATGAGCATGGGTTCCCCGATGGCTATATTTCAAAATAATACAAAATGATGTTCATTTTGAAGAGTTTTAAAATTTTCTTTGAGGAATATGGCGGCGAATTTTCAGAAACGTAACGTAAATAACAGTTATTATTATTTATTATAGTATTCATAACCTTTTCAACGATGTGAATTTCCTGTAGCTGTAATCTATCCACTATCTATTGCCAGACGCCTCAATCCCGTAAGAGGTGGCCACAAACAAATCACCTCTATGTCGCCCTGTCCCCCTCCATTTCACTGCCCTGCTCCCAGCACACACACCCCTCCCTCAGATACATCTCGACTCCATCCCTTCATCTCATCCTTGGCCTCCCTCTGTCTCTCATGCCCCTCCATCTCACTCACATACACTCTCCTCGTTAGTCGCTAGCTCTCCATCCTCTCCACATGGCCAAACCACCTCAGTGTATTCCTCGTAACGCTTTCTATCACATCCACATCCACCACAACGCTCCTTCATTTCCTCATTTGTCAGTCTGTCTCTCCATGTAACTCTACATGGTCCTCTTAGATAACTCATTTCCACTGCTCTCACTCTAGACTTGTGTCCTTCCAACAAGCTCCAAGCTTCACATCCATTTGTTAGAGCTGGTATCGCAATACTATCATGCAGCGACTTTTTTTTTACTTCAATGCTCTCTTCCCTGTTCCTTATCACTGCTTTCAAAGAACGAGCAACCTTTCTTCCTTGTTGTACTCTTTTAAGCACATCATCCTCCAAACTTCCATCCTTACTCATCACACTACCCAATTACTCAAACGCACTCACATTTTCCATATCCTCATCATTCAACCTCACTGTACATTCAGTGACTTCACTTCTCTCGAAGACCATAACTGTACTCTTCCCTACATTCACCGTTCGATCCCGTATCTTACACACTCTCCCCAATTCTTAATATTAACAACAACAATAACCAATTAAAGAAGAGGAAGAAGAAGAAGGAAAATGTTGTAGCTCTTCTAATTTCTTTATTTATACAGCGAGATACCTAATACCAAAGTTCATTGAGGGTGTCCACGAAACATAACCCTGCAAGTCTTTGATCCCAGACATAACTGCCTCCTCCCGCCATTCCAAGCTACCTTTCCCCATGTACAGCTGCAAACATAAATGCTGATACACTTCATCACGGTAGGTAATGAGAAACTGGGCAATGACTCGCAACACAATAAAACTTTTTAGAATATTGTGTTGGAGTTTCACAATTTTTTGACTAAGAACTGGATCGGTATTAGTTTCCCCAAGTGTACTCCCCCGCTTAACAGGTAAACAAAGTCTTATTGGTTTCTCACACGAAGCATAGTGAAATATTAGTGGGTGTGTTGTTGTGTGTATTCTAGTAGCAGTAAGGAAGTATTATTTGCTTTCTTACCTCCATCTGGAAACTTTAAGTAGATTTATATGTGAGGGACTGTGGATGTCTTAAATCTTCCGTCTCATACCACAAACCTGTAAGGATATCTTCCTTAATGGCGCCTTGTTCGGTAGTTAAGTACAAGCTTTTGTTTACTAAGAAGTGATTACTGGAGGGATCTCTCTCTCTCTCTCTCTCTCTCTCTCTCTCTCTCTCTCTCTCTCTCTCTCTCTCTCTCTCTCTCTCTCTCTCAACCTGTCATCTCACTCATGCCCATTCATTTCTCCGACCTTAATGGCTTTTCAGCTGACATCCTATGCCCTTCTTCTTTCATCTGTCTCTTCTCCTTTCTTCACCTTTCTCATCTACTCATCACCACTCTCTTCTACTCCCATCACTTCTTTTCGTCGTACCTGCCTCTTCACCTCTCTTTTGTCCCCTTCACCTCTCTCTTATACCGTCATCCCCTCTCTTCTACTCTTGTCACCTCTACCTTTACTTCCTTCTTCTCGTCTTATCCCCTCCTTTGCTTCACACTTCACCTCTCTTTGCAGGATTGGAATTCATCTTGTAACCTATTAATTTACAGATGCCTTTCTTAAACTAAATAAAATCTGACAAAATACTATAAATTGACAACCCACAGGGGAAGCCAAAAAACAATTTTGTGTTATTATAGATCTCATTTCTGCACTTAATATGGATTGCTGAAATTGATATATAAAGAATATTCCTACAGTCTTATCACATTAATTTAAAAGTAATCATTGCAATAAGTATGTATTGCTATAAGCCCTTCAAACCGGTTACGTTAGTTTATTCTTTGCACTGGACAGGGCGCCTTCACATGGTGGCACCAATATAACCGTGTTGTTTTGTAGTCTTATTTTACAACGTCCCTCAGCTTCCTCCCTACACCCCTTGAGTAGGAAGGTGGGCTGCAGGGCAAGGGCAGTTCCAGCCTGCAGTCCACCAGGCTCACGTTTGGATGAGTCTGGAGCCACAGCGTCAACTACTACTGGACGGTTTTGGACAAACTTTTGGAACTGGATGTATTAGATATAGCCTTCATTTACCCATTCACTGGTGAGCATCATTCCGCAGCTTTTTTTTTTTTTTTTTTTTTTTTTATGCGAGGAAGAAGGAACCAAAGGCCATGGCCCGCAGTAACAGTTCCCTCCAAGAGAAAAACAAAATACAATAGAGAGCCAAATTCAAGATCCGATCATTTTGAGATGCCTGGACACACTGCGTTTGAAAGACTGGAGATCATAGGCAGCAGGAAATACAGACAGAGGGAGACAGTTCCAGAGCTGACCTGTTGCATAAATGAAAGACTGGGAGTAACGGTTAACTCTTGCATTAGAGAGTTGGACAGAAAAGGGATGAGAGTTTGCTGCCAGACGGGTGCTACGCGCCCGTCGTAGAGGTGGAGGAATGCAAGCAGACAGTTCAGAGGAGCAGTGACCATTAAAGTAGCGATAGAAAAGAGATAAAGATGCAACAGTGCGGCGAAGAGACAGAGGTTGAAGGGAGTCAGTAAGAGGAGGAGAGTTAATGAGACGAAAAGCCTTTGACTCCACCCTATTGAGAAGAGCTGTATGTGGGGAGCCTCCCCACACATGAGAGTTGTACTCCACACAGGGGCGGATAAAACCCTCTGTATAGAGTCAACAATTGTGCAGGGGTAAAGAAAGAGCGGAGTCGGCTTAGCACACCCAATCTCTTGGAAGCAGATTTTACAAGAGATGTAATATGATCTTTCCAAGATAAGTCCCGAGTAAATGAAACCCCAAGCATGTTCAAGGATGATGCAGGATTAAGCTGAATATTATTAAACATTAATGGGTATACCTGTGGAAGATTTTGTCGGGTTGATAGGTGTAAGAACTGAGTCTTAGATGCATTAAAGACAACCATATTATTTTTACCCCAGTCAGCGATACGAGCCAAGTCAGACATTAGGTGTGCCATAGCCTCATCCCTTGTTTCTTGAAGTAACTGTTGAGATGGGCGTTGCGGGAACCGAATGGAAAGGTGAAGGGTGGAGTCATCAGCGTATGAGTGGATAGGGTTAGATGTACAGCTTAGAAGATCATTGATGAATAAAAGGAAGAGAGTTGGTGATAGGACAGAGCCCTGAGGAACACCACTGTTGATAGATCTAGGAGAAGAACGATGGCCGTCTACAACAGCGGCTATAGAACGACCAGAAAGGAAGCTAGCGATGAAGGCACAGATAGAAGGATAGAAACCGTAGGAGGGCAGTTTGGAAATTAAAGATTTATGCCAGACTCGATCGAAAGCCTTTGAGATGTCAAGTGCAATGGCAAAGCTTTCGCCAAAGTCCCGAAAGGAGGATGACCAGGAGTCTGAAAGGTAGGTGAGAAGATCGCCAGTGGAGCGTCCCTGACGGAACCCATACTGACGATCGGAAAGAAGGTTGTGATAGGAAAGATGCCTTAAAATTTTTCTATTAAGAATTGACTCGAAAACTTTTGAAATACAGGACGTTAAAGCAATTGGACGATAGTTGGAGGGTTGGGAGTGGTCACCCTTCTTTGGGACTGGCTGAATGAGAGCAAACTTCCAGCAAGAAGGAAAGGTACAAGTTGACAGACAAAGGCGAAAGAGTTTGCCTAGGCAGGGTGTAAGCACAGAAGCACAGTTCTTGAGAACAACAGGAGGGACCCCATCAGGCCCATATGCCTTGTTAGTACTGAGGCCAGTGATGGCAGAAAATACATCAACTGAAGAAATTTTAATGTCAGCCATGAGGAAGTCAGAGGGAGAAGTGATGGAGGAACAGCACCGGAATCGTCTAAGGTGGAATTGGAGGAGAAAGTCTGTGCGAAGAGATCTGCTTTATCAGTAGAAGAAATAGCTACAGAACCATCAGAGTAGAAAAGAGGAGGGAAGGATGATGAGGTAAAGTTGTTAGAAAGATTTTTGGCAAGGTGCCAGAAGGAGCGGGAAGAATTCGAGTTGGAGAGTTGAGAGCATTTAGTATGGATGAAATTATTTTTAGTAGAGCGAAGAACAGACTTAGCACGATTCCGGGCAGAAACGTAAAGATGATGTGATTCAGGGGTGGGTTGGCTCCGGTACCTTTTGTAGGCCCTCTCCTTGTTGCGGACAGCATTAGAACAAGCGTGATTAAACCAAGGCTTTCTTGCGTTAGTCAAAGGATATGAGAAAGGAATGTATGCTTCCATGCCCGAGAGAATAACCTCCGTAATGCGCGAGGCACACTCAGATGGCTCCCGGCCATGGAAGCAATAATCATTCCAGGGAAAATCAAAGAAGTACTGCCTGAGGGCCTCCCAGTTCGCGGCTCCAAAATGCCACAGACGACGTTTCCCTGGAGGGTCCACAGGCCGTACCGGAGTGATAGGACAGGTTAAGGTAATAAGGTTGTGATCGGAGGAGCCCAACGGAGAGAAAAGATTAACAGAGTAAGCAGAAGGATTAGTTGTGAGGAAGAGGTCAAGTATGTTGGAGCTCTCTCCAAGGCGGTCAGGGATACGGGTAGGGTGCTGTACAAGCTGCTCTAGGTCATTAAGGATAGAAAAGATGTAGGCTTGTTCACCAGGTGGATCCGTGAAAGGAGAGGAGAGCCAAAGGTGGTGGTGAACATTGAAATCTCCAAGAATGGAGATTTCAGAGAAAGGAGAAATGGACAGAATGTGTTCCATCGTAGAAGTAAGATAGTCGAAGAATTTTTGATAGTCAGTAGAATTAGGGGATAAGTAAACAGCACAGATATATTTAGTCAGAGAATGACAGGAAAGCCGAAGCCAGAGTGTGGAGAATTCAGAAGAATCAAGTTCAGGAACACGAGAGCAAGATAAGTCGTTGCGTATGTATACACAACAGCCACCTTTGGCTTTGAAATGAGTATAGAGAAAGTAGGAGGATACAGAAAAGGGTTTGCTGTCAGTTGCCTCAGACAGCTGAGTCTCCGTCAGAAAAAGAAGGTGAGGTTTAGAGGAGGAGAGGTGGTGCTCAACAGAGCGAAAGTTAGATGAAAGGCCGCGAATGTTGCAGAAATGAAGAAGAAGAGAGTCAGACAGTGGTTCCAGGCACCTCGAGTCGTCACCGGGAGAGGGGCAGATGGCGGGGGCATTTATGGTCCCCCCCCCTGGGGACTCCGAGGCTTGATTAATAGACGCCACTTTTGTTGATTTTTGAAAAGGAAGTGTAGTGTGTACTGTGCATGTAGTTTGGTGAAGATAGTTAGAGAAATTTGTACTGGAGAGCATGCTGGCCTACTCTCTGTGTAACTGAGACACTGAAAAAGTTCAGCAAAGGGGGATGGTCAGGAACTAGTCCTGAGGGCTGATGAAACGGGAGCTCCAGCACTCCCTGTCATCAGCTTTCCATCCACCTCGGGAGTACTGCCCTGCTCGACTGGTGCTACAGTCTACTCCTCAGGCAGTAGCTGAGTATGATTATATGAAAGTAGGAAGAATAGACTACAAAACACCCTCGGAATGAAGGGGTTAAGTGGTGCTGTTTTAGGACAATCATTCCTTAATGTCCAACTTTACAAATAATATCATTATACTTATTTTGTTGTGTATATTCCATTATTAAATGTTAAGATCCAGCCAGCAATATTTTCTGATACTGCTACCCCTGAGCGTGTACTACTTGAACAAATTGGTTAGTAGTGAGGGGAATATTGATGACTAATTATGTTTGAGCTGTAACTGTGCTATGCATGTGTTAATTATGTTTGAACTGTAACTGTGCTATGCATGTGTGCTAATTATGTTTGAACTGTGATTGTGCTATGCATGTGTGTTATGTTTGAAATGCAACTGAGTTTATTCAGTTACAGTAGATACCTCATACGAAATCTATTCTACATATGCAATGTAGCACTGCTTCTATTGGGAGTTACATCAATGAATAAGCTTGGCTGAAATTCAAGACATGTAGCACATATAAATAACCCGACTGTCTGAAGAAAATACAATGGCTCTCCATAACACTATGACTGACACCATATTCAAGTGTCAATCTCTTACTACAGCTAAGCATTCAAGATGCAGAAATACAGTAATTAGGTATATTAATGGATTGTGTGGTAGTGTACAGGTTACAGTATACTGGACCCATTAAAGTTCTTGTTACCGTTTGTACACAGTTCATCACTACTCTTTACATAATGTTCGGGTAGAAATGATTACATTCATAAATATATGTGTCCTTACTTATCATAACTTTTTCATGCAGATGACTTGTATATTTTTGGCCAGATATCGTGTTAAAAGTATTTTGTCTTGTTAAAACCTACTTCACCTGTTCTTAAGGCTAACCATCCAGAAATGTCTACCTCCAGTTCCTTCTTATGTTTTGTTAACAAATATCACTTCTTCATCTTTTTAACTTCTCTTTTATGTTCTGATGGCTCTGTTACTGTTCTCCTTTGACAAAACTGAACCTAACGTATGATATACAGCACAGATAAAAGCTAACTGATAAGGAGGAGGTGACAGCGATACCCCTAAGTCTTCTATACTTCTTCAGGTGTGGAGTCTGACCCTAGTAAGCCTGGTTACTATGGCGGTGTCAATGGCGTGTGTGAGCGCCTCAGAGGACAATCATTTACCACGGCACCACAGCGGCAGCAACTGCCCACGTCACCAAGGCCACTTTATGGGCGTTACAGACACTCACACAGAACAGTAAGTTGGGACTGGGAGTGCTGAAACATTTTTGTCATAATCATTATTACAATTGACTGACATGGAACCCACCTAAACTACCAGCACTTTATACAATACTGCTCAGATACATACTGTAGGTGTTTTTAAGGCGCCAGATCTACATATGGCAGCGTAAGAAAACTACTTAGGCCCAATTAACCATTATACAAAATGTTAAAGCGTCACTGGGCACTGAACTTAGGGGCACTAAACGATGGAAGGGTAGAGCATACTATAGCCAAGATAAAGCGTGTGTAACTTCTACTAAGTGAACTAACGAGTCTTGGAGATGCTGTAACTAGGTAAGTTGTATCAAAGACAGTTATTGTGAAGTGGATTCCTTAAGAACTAGTAAGATGAGAAAAATAAAAGGATGTGAGATTTCTGACAGATAGTAACCCACAAGAAGCAGCTGAGGGCTTAAGAGTCTAATCCCGTTTTACTTGTTAAAAGGTAAACCTCATATGCATTCTGAATTTCCCAGAGGAAATTATGATTTATCAATCACAGTAAATATGTAATGGTTCACATTTAAATTGTATTTATTCTACGTCTTGAATATTGAGCTGCATCCCTCGAATACAAAAAAGTTCCTGGTTAAAGAATGTTATCGTATAGCACTGTTTGCTACCATTAGACTATAAATCAATAAAAAAGGACTGAAACTCCCTCAGGTTAAAATGAATGAACATGGTCCAATAATGCGTAAGAATGAGAGGGCTGGGTCCTCTAACAGGAATCGTTATAATTTATTTTCAGCGTGGTTTGACATTGTGATAGATGGATTATGCCAATCAATATAATATAGACATCTTTGTTCCTGCCTTCTGAAGTTCTTTGGGATTATATACGGTACCTAGAAATATTTTGCATAGAATTTCATTGTTATTGTTTTCCTAGAATGTTTCAGGCTGTTCATCCTGGTTTAATAAATTTCCACTATCCATTTACAGCAGTTTAACCTAATGAGAAAGCTAGGATGAGACACAATATTTAATAGTCAGTTGCAATGGAACTGTTAGAGCAGAAAATTATTCTGGAAAGAGATTCGAAATGAAGAAGTGGAAACTGATAGAACATGTGAATGTGTGAGGGAGAGAAAATGGAAGAATTTTAAACACGTGGAATTAATGTAACGGGAGATATTAAAAAAAAAAAAAAGAGAGAGAGAGAGAGCGAGAGAGAGAGGATGATTAATGGAATGGTGAGAGCGGTTGGACTTTAAATACAGCATAACTGGTTTGATGTGGGTGCAGAGAAGGAATGAAGTGCCAGGAAACGTCACTGGCAGAGGTGAAAGAATGCTGTGATACAACTGAAGAATGGAAGAGAAGCGGGGAATGACGAGGTCTATGCAGTGATGATTAAATGTAGTAGAAGATTGGACTGAAGAGTTTAAGACGTGTAGGAAAGTGAAACTGTGCCAGAAGAGTGGAAAGGGAAAGTGATTGTACCCTTTTGAGAGAATAAAGGCTACAAATGTGAGTGCAAAAGTTATTTGTGAGTTAAATCTATCGAGCACTGTAGGAAAGGTATATGGAAGATTTATAAAAGAAAAAGTAGGAGGGATATGACAGAATGCCCGGTGAGGGACGAACAGACTGGCTGTAGGAGTGGTAGAAGATGTGTGGATCAAATATGTGTAACGAGACATACAGCGGAGAAGGTTTGTGAGGACTGTAAGGGATGTATGTCATTGATGGATCTAGATAAAAGACACACACACACACACACACACACACACACACACACACACACACATATATATATATATATATATATATATATATATATATATATATATATATATATATATATATATATATCCCATTGACTCCCAGAGTTCCTGTGAGGGTGATTTTGCTGGAAGGGTGCTAGGCATACCGCCCTGCATATATCGGCTCATAGTCACAGAAGCTCATAGGTACATTAGCTCCGAGCAGATGAATGGGAAACACTAACTCAGCTCTGGAACACACGCGGAGGGTCGCCTCTAGCTGACGTGTTACTATCCGGGAGAGGGAGAGAAGGCAGGGAAGGGTAGGGGTGATAGTGGGGGTGGTGGCCGTTAAGGAGGGTGGGCTGTGGCTAACTCAGAAATGGTGGGGGAGGAGGGAGAGGTTGGAGGAGTGATAATGGTTACCATTTCAGCAATACATTACATTAGGTGAATTATACTGGCCTTATGTCGAGCTGCTGTTTGTGTAAGCTATGGTAATCAGTTGGGTGTAAATCCGTGAGCCGTATCTGTCAGCACAATTTCCAAATGTTAATGACTCATACTCGTTAAATAAGGTAATGGTCGTGGATTGGTGGGGAATAGAGGGGAGTCAGGAGGTGGGGTGATAGTAAGGTTGGCAACAATGATAAATCAGAGATAATGTGTGGGATATTATACTCCTTCAGCCTCATGCAACTCTGTAAAACCTTTTACATTTATATGGGGTAATACCAGTAAATATGTAGTAATTAATAGCTCATATTCACGTAAGACAAATTCGTAAGGTAAGGTTTCCCACCATAGAACCAAGGTGTTGACAGTGCTGCCAGCTTTTGAGTGGCATTGCAGCTGGATTCGTCATGGAGCAAAAGACTTGATCGCGTAGCACAACAAAGCCGTATCACTGGGATGAGGAAGAGTGTGATGTCTGTTCGCGACATAGCCACCAGCATGGGAATATCTGTGAGAACAGTTTTGAGATGGATCCTAGGTAAGCATAGAGATGAAGATGCTACACATGATGAATCATTAATAACTGTATGGACAGTTTGTAGGTGATAACTTGACATAAAGCAGCAGTTGTTACAAATGTGTTCCACAGATGGGAGGAGAGTGGTAATCTGGAGAACCTGTCTCGCAGTAGGCCACCACACGCTGCATTGACTCTTGCTGTGGACCAGGATATTGTATCCAAGGCACAGCAAAACCCACTCACAAATGCAGTAGCCATCCGTGACGCTATGCACCTTGAAGCCAGTGAGTGGACAGTGAGGCGGCTGCTGCACGAGGTGGGGATACATCACAGAGTGTCTTCGGCCAAAGGAGAGGCTTACCAATATGCTGGTAGGGAGGATGAATTTTGGGGCCGCATCATCTGGATGGATGAAAAGACGTTGATCTACTACCTTCACGGCAAGCACCAGTGTTGGAGCGCAACACTACTCGGTAACTACAAATTCACATTTGCGGTCCATCTGATGAACGAAATTAATGATTACATTACATGAAACCTATGCATGCATTTATATTAAATATGACAATATATAAAGTATTTCAAGCTATATATTCCCACAGGTATGAATGGCAAAACATTTACAAGGAGGCAAGGAGTGGTCACCAGTCCATCAACACATTCTTGGGATTGGGTAAGCCTCCATGGAATGGAGGATATCCACTACATAGAGGGCCCATTCAATGCTAGGAAGTATATTGATATATTGGATAATTTCTTATTTGCCCTCTTTCAACGACAGGAACCATCCTTTCCCTCCTGGTCCTTTTATTTTGTCCCTGGGACCAGCTGCCCTGTTCACTTAGCTGAGTTGTGCAGGACTGGTTCCTAGCGTCATCCCCAGTTCGAGTTACTGCCCTGGCCAAGCAAGAGGTACTGACTGTAATCCAATAGAAAATATCTGGAGATCAGTGATGAACACCTGGGAACCTGGCTGTGGGCGCACAAGACAGGAACTCATGAACCATATCAGCAAGGTGTGGGAGCCATTTCGAGCACAGCCTGACCTCATGAGACGCCACATCGCAAACATGCCTGCCAGACTTCAGGCTGTTATTGAGAAGGAGGAAGGATGGACTGGATACTGAAGACATAATATCTACTGTGCAGTCTTTTCAGATGTTAAATGTTTTACTTATTACTTTCTGTTCCATACCACATGCTTTAGATGGACAAGGTGTTAGGTTAGGTAAGGTTAGGTTATTGTGTATTAATGTGTATGTGTCCTGCTATGCTTCATTTCCTACTGCTCTAATGTTATAACTGTTTCCAATGCTTTCAGATTCCAGTGATGATTGTGGCTGTGACGAATGGCGTAGACCAGTGGTGTCAAACTCAAATCTTTCCCAAGGGCCACATATCACTTTGGTGGATCATCGGAGGGCCAAGTCTACAACCTTAAAACTATATATAATCACCGAAAAGCCGCAGCCTTTTCAAGCTATCGAAAAGTTCGGTACAACTCCTAACTCTAGAAGTGGCATTGGCTTCTGCTTCAAGTTATTAATAGTAACTAAGTTTCGTGACACGTGTTCACCACTATATTATTCAATTGGTATTTTCATCAGTCAGATTAGCAATAAATAATTCCCAACAGTGCTGTATTATTTGTTCCCTTGATCATATGACGTATTTTATGGCATTTTCCGGTTGTTATTTCTTATTCTTTTCTGTCCGCAACTCATTGCAGGCCTACTGTTTTCCTCTTTAACCCGCCCCATCCCGACCACTTTTCCATCACTGACTCCCCCCAATCCTGACCATTTTTGGATTTTTTTTTTTTTTTGGGCTCAAACCTCTGCTTTTGGTGAGAAACATCGAAAACTCATAGAGAAATCGCTCACCTGAGGTTTAAAATACTCAATACAGGTAGCAGTACCTCCTCTCCTTACTGTGTTTTCTATCAGGCTGGCTCCAAAGAAAACGAGTTCAATGGGAGGTAACCATTCCACACCACTCATTAACTATTCCTCCATTTATTTATTTGGTATGAATTTATATGTAGTACAAGGGTATATTGGTTTTCACACAGTAATATAGGCAATATAAGCATTGTTTCACTCACGAAACACATCAACATACCCGACCTTTTTTGGCAACATTACCTGATCATCATTTCTGACTGTTTCTTCCTCTAATGCCAAGTAAAGTTTGTCCTCCACATTTCATCAATTGGGAAATCACTCTGGCCCTGAACTTCGTACATGGCACGACATGTCTTACTACCAGGTCAAACTGTGCTAGCGGTGGTCCCGAGGCAATGGCGTGGGGGGGGAGGTCTTGCTGGGTAAGGCATTGTCCCTGCCTGGCATCATGTAGAGGAAGGTGTCCCATGTATATGTACCAAAAATCACTCAATGAAAATTAAAAGAAAATTGTGCAAATTAGGGACCTTGCAATTGATTCGCGTTTATGTATGCCGAAGGGATTGGCAGTGACACCCTAAACGTGTGGACGTTTATTCACGTCAACGGAGACATTTGTGAGCGGGTTAAGGGCCACATGTGGCCCACAGACTATCTGTTTGACAATTCTGGCATAGACATTTTCATTATTTTTAATACCTTTGTATTATTGTATTTAAATGTTAATTATTTCCACTGAGAGACTTTTATATATCATTTTTATACAATCAATGCACATATTGCCTTGTTCTTTACAGTTGCCTTGCAGTGACAGGTCTTTCCTTTTTATACACATGCATATAATGTTTGCATATCACTTTGGGTGCATTATAATGAATGATATTGGCCACAATCGGTACTCTACGAGTATATTATGGTAATTATTAACATGCTAACGCTTATAAAAATGTCAGTTATCGAAATACAAAACCAAACCATTGGAGTGGCCACTCATGAAGTCGGACAAGACACCAGATCGTTGGTTGATTCATCATAAACTCTGACACATTTCTACACAAATACAGTGATATCATACCATCAATTGTTTGTTCACTGTTGATGACAAACGAGAGAAAAACACAGAGCTGTCCTGACACTGAGTGCCCTATTACATGCAAACATACACAATCAGTTGCACAACTAGTCACACACAGTCACGCACATAAATTAAACTTATAGTTGCATGCTAAAAAGTATAATACTCTATTATATTTCTTCTAGCATGGAATCCATAATAATAAGTTAAGTGACTGGTCACATCAAGGTCTTAATTCATGTAAAACAGTGAAACCCATGTCTTTCCAAATGCCAACTCCTATTTCCCACCCCTACCTCGTCCAACATCCCTACTTCTAGTACAACACGCTGTCCCTACCAATGTCTCCTTCCCGGCTGTAGCAAGCCGTGAAGAAGCAATTCATAGCTAATGTGCTCAGGTTAGGATGGAGTTTACGGACTGATCCCCACCGATATTCCATGAGGTTAAACGAATATAATATCCTGCAGATTATCACTAATTTACCATTGTTGGCAACCTTACTATCACCCCACCTCCTGACTCCCCTCTATTCCCCACCAATCCACGACCACTATCATATTCAATCAGTGTATGAGTCATTAACATTTGGAAGTTGTGCTAACAGATACGGCTCACGGATTTACACCCAACTGATTACCATAGTTTACACAAACAGCAGCTCGACATTAGGCCAATATCATTCACCTGGTACAGGGTATTGCTGAAATGGTAACCATTATCACTCCCTCCAACTCCCCCTCCTCCCCCAACCATCTCTGAGTTAGCCACAGCCCACCCTCCTCAACAAGCCACCACACCCACTATCACCCCCTACCCTTCCCTGCCTTCTCTCCCCCTCTCCCGGATGGTAACCTGTCAGCTAATGTCGACCCTTGACGTGTGTACCAGGGCTGAGTTAGTGTTTCCCCTTTATCTGCTCGGAACTGTACCTCCCCGGGGGTTCCTGTCCTTATTAAATTTTGACAATGCCCAGCGCTGTCCCTTATTGAGGACACACACACATACACACACACACACACACACACACACACACAAGGAGTCAAGGAAAACAGACGTGAGTCGACAGTGCTCCATACCGAGCCAGCACGGCCAGTGGCATTACCTAAATTAGTATCTTTATATGAGTCAAGCTCTGTACCAGGTTAGACTAAATGATTTTTTATTATTTAAAAAAAAAAAAAGTTTAAACAAGACTTGTTCAAAATGAAAAGAGAACCGAGTGGCGAAAGAATGCGCTCAAGTCAGCTGAGGTTTGTTTAGAACTACAACTGCCCCTGGGGAATGTAAGTTATACTGTGCTTTTAGTATCGCAAAATGGACACATACTTTAGTAAAGCAAATTTGGAAAAGAAAGGGATAAGGTTTAGAAAGCAAGATGGGAATGATTTCTGCAGAACTGGTTAGTGGAGACTCACAATAGACTGGTTGAACGTGTACACAAACTGGAGATGGCTCTTCAAAAATGAAATTGATGAAATAGAAGCAGATGACTTCTTCAAAAGAAGCAAACAGAAAACTAGGAAGGGAGGCAAACAAGAAAGGAAGAGGTAGGGGTCAACTTTAGATGGCAATGGCGTGACCTGAAACATGATATTAAGTACGAAGCCAGGGAAAAAATTGAGGAAAAGATGGAGGATCTCGGTGATATGATAGGGGAAGCCAAGGTTAAAATCGACCAGAATTTCGAGATTGCCCGGAAGACTATCGAGTGCCCGGAAGACTATCGAGAGCGCCGGGAAACGATAGAGTTCCTGAAGAAGACATTCGGGGAGAAAATCGAATACGTCACGAACATGGACAGAGAGGCGGTAGGAGAAACGATGAGGGATATCGAGCATGGAATACGAAATGTTAAGAAAAATGGACTACAGCTGGGGGCGGTCGGTGAGAAATTTGTGGACGCTAAAGCAAAGGTTGGGGAAACAATTGAAGACGTCGGGGAGAAAATCAGTGGTTTGTTTGCATGGGAGAAAAAATCGACATCGGTGACAAAATCCACTCACTGAATTTCATAATGATGTCGCCCAGGTCATAATCTCCCCGACATTCCTATCTCTCTCCCCACTTCTCAGGATTCCGTTGACTTCTTAGCCGTTGACGCTGGTGTTGGTGTGTGCCTAGGTTTAAGGTATACCCAGTGGAGTAAGGGCTGAAGATGCCCTACTCTCCACATCCGGGTTTTCTTCTCTCACCTTCTTTTTTTTACTTTACTCACTGACTTTTTCACTTCATATCTATCTAAACATACTCGATGAACTGCAGGCCAGAGCTACCCTTCTCCTGCAGCCCACAATCCCTCTTTTGGGTAATAAGGGTACCGCCACTACTACTACAGTACTACTAATAATAATAATAATAACCTGGTCTTTTCCTTCTTTACATCGCCAGTTCTCCCAAAAGCATTCACTGGCTCTCGAAACACATGACCATTCCCTTGAACGTAATTTACCTAATCTAGTCGGTATTAACTATCATAAAAAGATATCCACGAAATCTAAGAAGAAAACGAATCCCAAGGAGCTTCCTGTAAGATGCATAGGAGTCTTGGTAGCAGCCCTTCCTTAGCGACTTATTTTTTTACGTTAAGCCTTCCCATTATCGTGTACGTTATTCGCATTCCTTCGGTAACGAAACGTTTTGCATTTGTAACTTAGAGAATATTTAGGTGTGATTTGCAGAATAAATCGCTGAGGAAGTGCTGTAACGAAATCAATAATCCCCTTTACACCTACAATCAAATGATGTCCTTATTACTGCTATCCAGATGATTATATTCAGTTTAGGGGAGAATGTTTGAACTGGAGGGGTCAGAGATTGGCCTGTATTCTCGTCGGTTAAGGAGGCTCCCTACACCTTTTCCTAAGCGATTTATTTTGATTATTATATCTTACTGTCCTACTCTGTGCTATGTAAATCCTTCCAAAATCACCATACTCTGCATAAATAACGTACAACAGGATATTAACTAGCCAAATCCAGAATAAATCGCTACGGAAGAGGTGATACGGAAAAAAGGGGAAAGATAGGGTAAGCGCGGGGGTTGGAGAGGGCAGAAAAGGGAAGGAGGGTAGAAACGGGGGAAGGAGAGGGTAGGAACGGGTGAAAGGAGAGACGAGGAAAAGGGATGGAGAGACGCGAGGAAAAGGGAAGGAGAGCGTAGGAACGGGGGTAGGAGAGGGTAGGAACGGAGGGAAGGAGGGCGTAGGAAAGGGGTAAAGAGGAAGTAGGGAAGGGGGTAGGAGAGGGTAGGAACGGGGGGATTGGACTGCAAAGCTACGATACAGAGCGAACTACATAACGCTCCTCTTCCACATTGCCAGGCGATTTTTGTGTTGCAGGGACGCCTCATTCAGCGCTATGTATCATTTATTCAGTTCCCACTCCCACTGCCACATTGACGCCCACACCAGCATACTCAGCCATTCCTGCAAGACATAAGATACCGCCAGATGCGTTTTTAGTGCAGCGCTACTGACGAACCTCCCTTTACTGTCCTACCTCTCTCGTCACCATTGTCTGAACCAGGAAATTCGTGCCCTCTCGCCCAGTGACTGGCTGGCGAGTGTTAATGGGGCTAAAAAATGGATGATGACAGCCATTTAACGACACCCTCAGATGAATCTCTGTTTTTCGCAGGACAGACGGGGGAGGAATATTAATGGTGAAGTGAGGTGAGTGGAGGCTTGGAGGAAAAGTAGGTAGGTAGGTACGTAAGCTGGTTGGCTGGTTGGTAAATGAGTAGGTAAGTTGGTTGGTAGGTAGACAGAAGCTAAAGCGGAGAGAGGTAAGCCAATGGGTAGGACGGTAGGATGGGTAAGTAGGTATATGTAAGTATGCAGGTAAGTAGGTAGACAGATAGATAGACAGACTGATAGATAGGTGGTAGGTAAATAAAAAGAAGGCTCATAGAGATGCATGGGTAAAAGGTTGGGATGGGTGCATGGATGGGTAGGTGGACAGGTTGGTAAAGTAAGTAGGGTGTAGGAAAGCCAGATAGGTAAATGGGTGGGTAGGCTGGTGGATGGGTAAACAGGTAAATAGGAAGGTAGGCAGTAAAGTGCGGAGGGAAGTATGCCCAGGAGATGACAGGTAAGTACATGGGTAGATAAAAATGCATATGAGAGAAACAGGAAAAGACAAGACGACAAAGACAAATGAATTAAGCAAACAAGCAATGAGAACTTGAAGCCTAAGGAGGAAGAATGTGAGAAGGTAGGCAGGTAATTGGGCATACAGGTGAGAAGGTAGATAGACAGGTGAGTTGGTAGGTAGGTAGATACGTAGATGGATAGATAGACTGGTGAAACTATCAAAGCTAAATGGTCGTAACTGCAGATAGTCCCTGAACTACTATCCTGCGGCCAGAACATTAATCCCTTCACAAAAATAAAGGATCTTTAATTTTCTTTCACCAGACAATTATATTGAGCTCAGTAGAAGCCCCATTCAGCGAAACATCTGATGACACAAGTAAGTATATCTAACATCTCCAGTTCAAGAGTTTTTCCCAGGCAATAATATAAGAAAAAGGAAAATGAAAAAGAAATAAAAAAAAACACAATCAAATAATAAATAAAATATACCACATAAATATAATCACACCCATATAGCACGAATGAAATCAACTCATCTTCATACTGGAAAAAAATATACGAATTTGCCCGGGTATACCTTTTCACCCTTTGACGAAGAGACGCAACTTCTGGTCCGACCAAAATCGTATCATGGCAGGCAAAACACAAGCTGATTTTTTTTTTTCTTTAATCGCCAAAGGGTTATTAATAGACTCGAAAAAGAACGCGCTCTTATTTCGGAACTGAGTGCGATTTCATTTAATTCCGTAGTGCTGCATTACTGCCAGCTTCACCTTGCCCCTCGCCACCTTCCTGTGACCACTGTTTCTCTCCACTTTTCTTTCGGCTACGTCCCTGTTTTACTAAAATCAACAAATATATTAGCAAGGCGACTCAGTGAGTGTGGAATATATATATATATATATATATATATATATATATATATATATATATATATATATATATATATATATGATGAATGGGATTAGAGAGAGCAGAGCGGCTGTAAACGTGATTGGTTTGGGGGTGTGCAGAGAAGGAATGCAGTGCCAAGAGACGTTACACTCGCACAGGGAAAGCAGCTGGGCATGATGAGGTGTATGCAGAGATGCTTAAGTGTAGTGGAGAGAATGGAATGAAGTGCTTGTTGGAGATATGTAAGAAGGCATGGATAAGTGAAACTGTGCCTGCAGAGTGGAAAAAGGTTGTGATTGTACCCCTGTACAAAAATAAAGGTGAGCGGAATGAGTGCAAGAATTATTGTGGCATAAGTTTATTGAGTGTGGTAGGGAAGGTGTATGGAAGAATTGTTATAAAGAAAGTAACAGAGATATCAGAAGTCCTTGGGAGTGATGAACGGGGTGGCTTTAGGAGTGGCAAAGGATGTGTGGATCATATATTTGCAGTGAGACAGATAGCAGAGAAGGCTTGTGAGAAGGACCATAAGGTGTTTACGGCATTCATGGATCTGGAAAAAGCATACGACAAAGTGGACAGAGAGGGATCGTGGAAAGTTTTGCGCATGTACGGTGTAAATAGTAAGATGCTAGGTGCTGTCAAGAGTTCTTATGATGGTAGCGAAGCATGTGTAAGGGTTAATGGGCATCTAAGTGAGTGGTTCACGATCGGTGTGATGTCCCCGTGGTTGTTCAAAATATATATCTATATTTATATCTATCTATCTATCTATCTATCTATATCTATATATCTATATATCTATATATCTACATATATATATCAAAAAATCTATATATATCTATATATATTTCTATATATATATATCTATATATATATATATATATATATATATATATATATATATATATATATATACAGAGATAGAGAGATAGAGAGATGGATGGGATGATGAGAGAAGTAAAAACACGAGTAATGGAGAGAGGGATGGCGTTGGTAATGAATGGTAATGGATGGAATATCTCAAATTTGTTGTACGCTGATGATGAAGTACTGCTTGCAAGTAGCGGACAAGAACTTGGTAGACTTGTGCAGAGTTTTGCTGATGTCTATGAGCATCGTGCCTTGAGAGTAAATGTAGGAAAGAGTAAAATGATGGTTACTGAGAGAGAAGGTTACTCCCAGTGTGATGTTACAGTGAATGGAGAGAGACTGGAACTGGTGAGAGAGTTATAAAACCTGGGTACAGTGATACAAAAGAGAGGAAAATATACAAAAGAAGTGGAAAGTAGAGTGACACAAGGAAGAAAAGTAGCTGGTGCAATGAAGGCCTTGATAAGAAACAGAGGCTTAAGTGTATTAGCTGCACGAGGCTTACATGAGGGAGTGTTAGTGCCAACTTTAACATATAGATGTGAGACTATGGTGTGGCATGAAAATGAAAAGCCAAGATTAAGAGCAGTGTCGATGGGACTGCTGAGGAATGTATGTGGCGTACAGAGGGTGGATAGCATACGCAATAATGTGATTCGTGAAAGGTGTGGAATGAGGAAGTCAATGGACACCAGAATCGAAGAGTGTACTGAGATGGTATGGTCATGTGGAGAGAATGGATAACAATAGAGTGGTGAAAAAGGTATATCTGAGAGAATTTGAAGGAGGGAGGAGGTGAGGTAGGCCAAGGAAAAGGCGGAGAGATGTGGTGGATGAGTGATTGAGGAAGAGAGGTTTGGAAGCCGGTGAGGCCATGGAACTGACAAGAGATCGAGCTGGCTGGATGAATGTTGTGAGGTAAAGTGCATGATCAGGTGTATATATATATATATATATATATATATATATATATATATATATATATATATATATATATATATATATATATATATACAAACAGTATATGAATATGCCGTTACGGACAGTTGTTTCAATACAAGGAATATTTTTCGACTTGAAGGGGTTATAGTCTCCGGTAACACCTTCAGCTGCAGGGATTCTTCATATAAAATATCTTGTTGGTAAGAAGCGAGAAATAAACTGCGTCACTAAAGGGAACGTGTAAACATTTGATTGAAAACAATATTTTTACCTGCTTTTTGTCAAATGGATTGTCGCACCACATCAGATTGGTGAAGTTAATTTCAGATGTATTTTATTAATACTTCCCGGACACCAGTCGATGAGCAGTGTTCCTTGCAATGATAGTCACTCCACCCCGCCCCACCCCCGCCTCTTCCTTACTTTACCCTTCCTGTACCCTCTAATTTAGGGATCTGATTTCTTTGACGTTTCGCAGGAATTCCACTTGTGTAACAAGGGTTTTCAGAGGCTTCCATGAGTTTCCTTTAACCCTTTTGCGCACCGTGTCCCCAGTATGGAAAAGAACTGGGCATTTTCAAACTCTAATAAAGAAGGGAACTGCGGGGTAGGGACCTATGAGTTTTGCGACTATGAGCCGACAGGCGGAGGGCGGGACGCCTAGCACCCTTCCAGCATGATCCTTCGCACAGAAACTCTGGGAGCAAAGGGGTTTATGTGGAGGCAATGAGCGCAAGCAAGACGAGGATATTTTAAATTTTTACTCTCGATGCTCAGGAGGCTTAACAACACAACACAGTTTTCCAGCTTCACATGAGAGGAAGATAAGAGCCGTCTGTGGTGAGTGGAGTGATGAAGACAGGACGATTCTTCAGCCAACACTGAGAAGAGCATAATTAAAATATGTCCAAATTATTATATTGCCTTTTTACTCTCCCTTTAATCTCAGTTCATAGAGTATTATCTCTTTTTACCTAAATATTCAGTTCCTTTCTCCATTCTGTCTATCTATCTATCTATCGCCAGACGCCTTAATCCCGCAAGGGGTGGCCACAAACAAATCTCCTCCATGTCGCTCTGTCCCCCGCCAGTTCAATGCCCTGCTCTCTGCTCACACCCACCTCTCTCATACTCGTATACCTCTCTGCTCCATCCCTCCATTTCATCCTTGGCCTCCCCTTCCCTCTCCCCACCTTCACTTCACTCACATACACTCTCCTCATCAGTCTCTCACTCTCCATCCTCTCCACACGTCCAAACCACCTCAGTGTGTTTCTCCTAACGCTTCCTATCCATTCCAACTAATATATTTTAAGCCTGTTATGAAAATATGTAACTGGTGCTCACTTAATGGTAGGGAAGTGGATTATTGATTACATTGTTACCAGTCACATCCAATAATATGTGGCAGGTTGGTACTGAATGTAAAGGGAGTGGACTGCTAATCATTAGATGACCTCACTAATCAATGTGGCACGTGTTTATCAACTATTATTATTATTTTTTTTTATGTGTCTGACTCTGGGCATAGGCTTCACAGCCTGTTCTCAAGGCCCAGTAGCCCTCCTACATACCATACACCTCTCTACATGTCACCACTTCGGCGCTAACACCCACCATCCATATTGAATACATGCTAGGGCTGTCTCATACAGAATTGGTGTATTTGTATTAGCGGGGTATTTTTACTACATGTCGGCGGGTCTTCTGGTAGATCAGTAAAGTCTGATTTAATGAAATTCAGATCCTTAAACTGTTCCCTGCCCCAGCGGGGACTTGAACCTGGGTCCGGTCGGACTGCAGGCCACTCATTGGCAGATGACCACACTGATCAGATGATACTGGGCAGGTGTTTATGAACTGGTTAAAGGAGTATTGTTAGATTGTCACAGTATCAAATAATATGAGGCATGTGTTTATTATAAGTTGCCTGTTGATTATAACATGGGCAGATTGATACCAGTTGGGGCAAAGTGTTTGAGGGTTTGGACTTCATTAACCCCTTAAGTGACGTGTTTTGCTGATTTATTTTAGCTAATTCCTGACTGCTGTATCCAGCTTTGGGAACCCTCTTGTAGTGAAGGAGTAAATGATAATTATATCTAATCTCTCCAGCAAAAAAAAAAAAAAAAAAAAAAAAAAAAAAGTTTCCCCAAAGCTAAATAAAACTGTCTGCAGACATCCAGAACAGAATGAAGGAGCACCCAAAGAGTCACCACCCACACCC
This sequence comes from Coenobita brevimanus, assembly GCF_032717465.1. Classification (NCBI taxonomy): domain Eukaryota; kingdom Metazoa; phylum Arthropoda; class Malacostraca; order Decapoda; family Coenobitidae; genus Coenobita; species Coenobita brevimanus. The sequence goes on along the minus strand of NC_137005.1, from coordinate 39,612,647 downwards.
ACCCATTGATCTAAGGAACGATCAGTTTATTTTGTCCTGTGGTATTGACCTTCACGCAATTGTTCTCAAAATCGAATTACTTCATTCTTGTCTGACACTTAACACTTCCAACTAGTCTGGTCCAGATCGGAAAAGCTCAGTTCGAGTTAACCTTGCCCTGTGACCTTGATTTTGACCTATCTGTAAGTCCTTGATCTTACAATGATTGTTCTCAAAAGCAAAGCCCTATGTTCTAACTTTACCCTGAACTATTTCACAAAATACGCTGTAAATTGGATACAAACTGCTGAAAGTTTCAGTGCCATGTGTTTCTGACTTTGGCCGATTGTTCTTTAAAAATAATATCAATTCCTTGACTGTTGGTCAACTCTTTCACCAAGGTTGGCTCATGTCGGGTCAAAACACCATTTGTTATTTTGTTCATACACAGACACAAAGTTTGAACTCTGACTTTGCCATTTAACCTTGACCTTTGACTGACTGTTCTCAAAATCGAACTCCTTTTCTGTTGCTTGACCCTCAAGCACCAAGTTTGGTCGACACCTCGGCTGTCTGGCTGCATCTCCAGCGACTATTCTTAAAATCAGATAAAAACATTTTGTGTTATTGTGCGCACACACACACACACACACACACACACACACACACACACACACACACACACACACACACACACAAGCTAGAATAAACTTGGCTCAAAATACATAGAGAAGGATCAAGAACAAAATAAGGAAATTGTTAACGAAAAAAGCTATGACTCGGAGAAAGTTATGTGAAAACTGGAGAAAGAGAGAGAGAGAGAGAGAGAGAGAGAGAGAGAGAGAGAGAGGATGGGGATGCAAGAAATGTTGATGCTGCACTAAAAGACAATGTTTAGTACCTCAGAATTTAAAGTCACACTAAATGTTATTACCTCCAATCACTTACCGACATCACAACACAATAGATATTATTTTGCAACAGGTACTGTACTCGTACCTGGCAGTATACTCAGCTTGTGATGCACAAGTCTCAAGTCTAGGGGTCTGCACCACGCCATTAAGGTTTTTGAAGTGGCTGCTGCAATTATGCAAATCTTTGCATAATTGCACCTGTCAGTTGTATCTCGGGCATACAGAATCTCTGACACTCACAAGTATACCATGACAACACTTTTCCAGTTATTCATTCATAACTCTTACTTCAGACAGTCCTTCCTTTTCGTATTCTCTCTCTCTCTCTCTCTCTCTCTCTCTCTGTCACACACACACAAAGATACCACATGGTTCGGGCTACTAGTTATGACACTGGTCTTATTTCTATAAATATAAGTACTTTTGTACTTTGGATGAGATGAGGATTGTGAATATG
>NC_137005.1:39540541-39611197 GCF_032717465.1 Coenobita brevimanus | reverse complement strand
GAGAGGTAAGACAGATGAAAGTACAGAAGCAGAGTGGGAAGAGGGGAAGGATGGAGATTAAAGTGCCCAACACACAAGCAGGGATACACTGGGGGAAGTATTCTGTTGCCCTCTGAGGGGTACTATCAATGGAAACTAAGCCAGCTCCCAGTCACGGTTATCTCACGAGTCCTTTCCCCTCCCAGCGAGAGGGGGGAGGGTATAGAATACTTCCTCAGTATCCCTGCATGTCGTAAAAGCCCAACTAAAAATCCTTCCCCTTTTCCCCCTCATAGCCCCTATTCTACTTTATCCTGTTTACACCTCTCTGCCATATATTTTCAATGCCACCCTAAGATACATTGCCATATAACTTAGTCACTGAATGGAATGGATTATTAAAAAAAAAAAAAGAAAGAAAGAGAAAGCGAGCACCAAGCCACTCCAGCTGACTATATGGCAGTACAATAGGAGTTGGGTGGGTATTAAATTGAAAATATAAGGCAGAGAGGTGGGACAAGTAAAGTACAAGAAGCAGAGGGGGAAAAGAGGAAGGATGAAGATTAAAGTGTCCCTTTTAGACAGTTTAAACAGACAAGCAGGGATACTGAGAAGGTATTCTATCCCCACACCCTCTCCAGGGGGAAACTTAGTCACTGAGTGGCTTGGTGCCCGCTTTCCTTTTTTTTTTTTTTTAATTCCATTCCATTTCATTCCATTCCATTCATGAGTCCTTTACTCATCCCTCTTAACCACCTGTGAGGTCTACAAATACCTGTACACTAGTCAAATTTAACACAATAAGAACTACTCAACTACAGACCAGTATCACTGACCAGTGTTGTAAGATACTAGAAAAGCTGATAAGGGAAGTTTGGGTAAAACACTCTAGAACATGGTATGATAAAAGAGAGGCAGTTAGGTTTTAGGAAGGGAAAATCATGTGTTACTAATCTTCTAAGCAATTATGACAAAGTTAGAGGCATTGCAGAAAAGAGAAGGATGAGTGGACAGTGTCTATTTAGATTTTAAGAAAGCATTTGACAGAGTACCGCCACCAAAGACTTTTATGGAAGCTGTACCATCAAGGAGGTATCCAAGGCAATGTCCACTGTTATGGATGCAGGATTTCCTCAGAGAAAGAGGAAATGAGAACAATATTAAAGGAAAGTACTCATCATGGAGGGAAGTGACCAGTGGAGTTCCACAGGGCTCAGTTATGTTTTTAGTATATTATGTTTTTAGTATATATAAATGGCATGAACAGTAATATTGGAAACGGAAGCTATCTAAATATGTTTGCAGATGATGCAAAAATTCAAAAGAAAATTACTAACATAGATTCTTGCAAAAAGAGCTGCAGAGGAATTGAACAAGCTTCATGAATGGAGCAATAAATGGCAAATGGAATTTAATGTGGATAAGTGTCATGGCATATTAAAATTTGGTAAAAGTGAGAAAAGACCAGATTGGTATTATAAGTTAGGAAGATCAACCCTACACACATCAGAAAAAGGAGAAGGACCTAGGAGTAATTATCAGTAACAGACTATCTCCTGATGATCACATCAGTGAGGAGAGGTGCGAAACATGTATACATTGCTTGTTAATATGAGAATAGCATTCACATATATAAATGAAGATATGCTGAGGAAGATATTCAGCAGACCAACTCTGGAGTATGCCTCACCAGTAGTCTGGAATCCTCATCTCAAAAAACACAGAATAAGATTGAAAATGTACAACGAGCCACTACAAGATGAGTACCAAGCTTAAGGGATTTAATTTACTGAGAAAGACTGGAAAGATTGAATTTACCAACGCTGCAGGAGAGGAGGAGGGAGACATGATTATGCTATATAAATGCATATCAGGGGAACAGAAAAGAAATAGACATAAATGGTCCTATATCATATGTGTGAGGCATCAACAAGAGGACATTGCAAAGTACAGTATAAAAAGAGAGGTGATAAAGATGTATGGAAATTCAGTTTCCCTATTAAGGACAATTGATCAGTGGAATGCACAGCCTAATGGGGTAGTGTGTGCCAAAACTATTTATAATTTCAAGGATATGTATGATAAAAATGGTTTAATACACGGGACAGTACAGGCTTAACTCATTCCTGTAAAGATTCAAAGCTAAGGCAATCCTCACGCCTACCAGATTAGATAACTCGTCCCCAGATGATTAATTATAACTTATATTTATCCAACCTAACTCATTCATACCCTTAGAAATTCGAATTTTTACCACTTTCCGCCTAATCTAATTTAATTTGAGGGCGGAAACTACCCGAGAAAGCTTTGAGGACAACGAATGATAACGAAGCTTGAATGACCATTTGCCGTTTATAAACAAAGGGCGAGAGGCTCCGATCATGTTACCCCTACAGAGATCAGAGGACAAATGGCATATTTGTGGCGGCCTCTGGCAACCCTCGCGCATGCGCCGTAGAGGGCAACAGGGGGACTTATAACGCTACACCGGTCCAGCAGTTGCGATGGTCCTACCGCTGCCCCAGTCACCGAGACAGTGAAAACTGGGTAGTCAACTCCGTAGACTTTATTATTGCTGTTGTCCCGATGACTTTCACAGCGACTTGTGTGACTTATTGCTGAGTCTCCCACCACGCTGCTCTTCTGCTGCTGTGTCGGCTGGCCTTCCTGTCTGCCACTTAGAGTCCCTGCCCTAGTACCAAGCCGAACCCCTGAGGGGGTGTCGCTATAGCACTGCCATGAAGGGGGTCCTTAGAGGGCCTGGTTATAAAGGCAGGAAGAACCCAGGCGCTGGTAGGAGCTAGGATAAGGCAAGTCCCTCACGGGGCAGTGACGGGGTCTCCTTCGACGCCACTCTAGAGGGAGGGGGTCAGGCCCCCGCCGCTGTTGGAAATCGCCGGATTGCTTGCTGATTATTGTTTGTTTTTAGTTTATTTATTCATTGTGTCTTATGCATATATATAGATACATATAGGCTACCTATGTTCATGTGTGCGTGTATGCGTGTGTGTACGGGTATGTGTGTGTATGTATGTATGCATATGTATGTTAACGAAGGGGTAAGATTTCGTATTCGTGTTCGTTTTCGTTTTTAAAGGCTCCAACACATGTGTCGGCGCTTGGTCACCTAATGACAGCTCTCCACGCTGCACGATCCATTGCAGCCTCCCTGTTCAGTCCCTTAACCCTAAGGGTCACACTTAATGACCTCGTCCCATGTCTTTCTCCAGGTCTGCCCCTCATTACCCCACCCCCAATATTAACACTTCTCACCTTCCTCACCCAATTATCATCCCCCATCCTCTCCACATGCCATCCAAACCATCTCAATCTACCTCTCCTCATCACAACACCAGCACTCCAGTCCCATCCTACCTCCTCAACTCTTCCATCGTAAACCCAGCCCATATTGCCTTGGACGCGGGGACACACTGCACATCCACCTAATCATTGTCATTTCTGTACGTCTGAGCCGGCGAATATCTTCCTCCTTCACTGCCCAGGTCTCACTGCCATACAGCATTACACTTCTAACACATGCTGCATACAAAGAGACCCCTTGGCACGTAGGGAGAGCCCTCTCAATGTCAGGAGAGGCAACAGCTCCCTGAACTTCTTTAACCACTTCTCACCCTAGCCACAGTGGTAGCTCCAGCCCCACCTCCAGCACACAACATGTCTCCCAAATAACAAAACTCTTCCACACACTCAAGAAATTCACCAGCAAGTTCAATCCTTTCACGTCCTGACAATCTCCACCTGCTCCGCCCAAACACATCGTACACATAAAATCAGCATTATCTCACAGTCTACACTCTAATACCACTACATCTCTTATGCACCATTTTATCACACACACCACTGAAGATGCAACTACAACTTCCCACGCCCTTGTGGCAGACTACACTTCTTCACTCTCCCTCGTCTTTGACAGTATTACCACCAACCCTAGATATCATCTTTTTGTTTTATCTACATTTACCCTGAAAGCCCTTGTGCCCCATACCATCTCTCCACTTCCTAAACCTTTCCTTCGTCTCTCCATACCATCTCTCCACTTCCTAAACCTTTCCTCCGCCTCCCCTTCGTTCTCTGTAATCAACACCAAATCATCAGCTTCCCCAACAACTCTCACGGAAGTCCGTTTCTAAAGTCACGTGAAAGGGCTTCCAAGTACCATGATAAACAACATGGGACTCAAGACTGACCCCTGATGCACACCAACATTCACGGAAAACTCACCACTCGAATCTCCATTCCACTCTTACCTGGGTGTGAGCACCCACATGCATGGCCATAACCACCCTAACCAGCCACTCCTCAAATGAAAGCTTTCTCATTGCCCACTTCACCACCTCTCTAGGGACTCATCCAAAAGGCCTTTTTAAATCAACAAAATAAAGATCCCTTCTCCTACCAATATATTTTTTCCTGAAGCTGTCGAACAATGAATATGGCATCAGTGGTCCCCCTACCTGGCATGAACCCAAACTGCCATCTCATCAATATTCACTCTTTCTCTAATCATACCTTCTAAAACTCTCTCCATTACGCTTCATTAACAGATCTAAAAGCTTTCTACCTCTCTCATTTCCTCTTTCCAGGGCATCACCCTTCCCTTTATACACATTTACAATTAAGTAAATAAATAAATAAATTACACCCACCCACATCCACACTTACATATATATATATATATATATATATATATATATATATATATATATATAAAATGCAGGCGGTGTTACTCTCGAACGGTCCCTTGCCGCCCTCAGTCCTCACCCTCCGGCTGCCAAGCCTGCCAGTCCTCGTCCCTCCACCTCCCACCACAACACGTGCAGAGAGCCACCACCACCGCTGCCTCCACCTCCTTCTCCAAGCCCCGCTCTCTCACCACTAAGCCAGGGCGCCCCACTACTGCCGCAGCCACGGCACCCCACTGCACCCCAGCACAGCTCACCCACCACCACACGGCCACCTGGTACCAAGAAGGAGAGGCACCACTCCTCCTGCTGTGACTCCATCTCTACGAACCCCCTTCCACCCTAACCAGTGATGACATTGACCACCTGCCACCACTCAGCTCCCTGCCACCACACACCACCGCCACCCCTGCCTCACGCCCCGCCAACAGTGGCCCCTGCTTCCTTCAGCTGGAGATCTGGAGTCGAGCAACAGTGGGAACACATCAGCACTGCAGACTCAGTCCACACCACTGCCTGTTTAACATAGATTTACGGCGCTGCCTGGAGAGGCTTCCTAACCCTCATGCAAGGCAGGACCAGCCACCCACCACTCACCAGTATCATTCATCACCTTAACATTGGCCGACGCCTGTCAGGCAGGCCCACAACCCCTGACCCTGACTACACTCCCTCACCCCCCATGGCTGCCCCTGCCTCACCCCCATGGCTGCCCCTGCCGGCCAGTGTTGCCCCCTCCCACGCCTGCCCTGGAGCACCTCAGCTGCCCTCCTACCACAGGATGGCATAAGGAGAACTGCATCACTCTGGACCCCAGGCACATCCGAATACTTCTGGCTGGTCAGTCACTGCTGAGGGGTCAGCAGGTGCTGCACTGCCATCAGTGAAGAGCCGTGTCGAGTCCTGGCGGCTCCCCTCCAGAACCTCTGCGTACGGAACGTAGCTTGTGGCTGTCCCAGGCGCCGTCAGGCACGCCCAGCCAACACCACACACTGCGACCCTCGTCTCTGCACGGCCTACCAGCACCACGCTTGCGGCCAACACCCACACACACCGACCCTCGTCTCTGCACGGCCTACCAGCACCACGCTTGCCCATCCAGCACCACACACACACCGACCCTCGTCTCTGTAAGGCCTACCAGCACCACACTTGCCAGCCAACACCACACACACACCGACCCTCGTCTCTGCACGGCCTACCAGCACCACACTTCAGTAACAATGGGGCTCTGCTGACCTCAGTGCAGCTGTAGCTGACTCCATCTCCACAGAGTGGAGGGAGGAAATTTACCTCCACTGGCTGCCACAACCGTGGGCATCTCGGGCAACAAGCGAACCAACGCCGCCGCTGGTTCAGCAACCAGCCTGCCTGCCATCACCTTCCCCACTCAAGACCAGCCTCTACACATCAAACACAGAGCCACAGCCAACACCTCCAGGCTCAGTCTATCACTTTGAGTTACGGAGGCTCACGGCTGTACAACATGGTATGCAAGAGCTGCCACCTACCTGGCCCCTCTCCGCCCCACCCTGCACACCCAACTCGCTCTTGGTGCGCCTGCGTCGCCTACGGCTGGGGCCTGGCCTGCTTGTATCAAACAGCAGGCAGGAATCCTGAACCTGCCCCACCGTCACCAACCTGAAGACTGGCCTCCCAACCACTGTCTGCACACCTGGACTGCACCGCCACAGCAGCCCGTCACGGCTCTGCCCTGCCAGGCAGGACTCGTCACAAAAATGTCTGCCTTTGATACACCTGCCGAGGAGCAGTGGCCCTGTGCCCCATCCCAGCCCACGTGCCCCACCCCAGCCCTGTGCCCCACCCCAGCCCTGTGCCCCACACCCCAGCCCTGTCCCCCCACCCCACCCCCAGCCCCTGTGCCCCACCCCAGCCTGCTGTCCCCACCCCAGCCTGTATGCCCCACCCCAGCCCTGGCCACTTCCCACCCCAGCCCTGTGCCCCCACCCCAGCCCTGTGCCCCACCCCAGTAACCCTGTGCCCCTCTCCAGCCCTGTGCCTCACCCCCCAGCCCTGTACCCCACCCCAGCCCTGTGCCCCACCCCCACCCCCCAGCCCTGTCCCCCACCCCAGCCCTGTGCCCACCCCAGCCCTGTGCCCCACCCCCAGCCCTGCCCCCACCCGAACCCTGTCCCCCACCCCAGCCCCTGTCCCCCACCCCAGTAATTCCCTGTCCACCCACCCCAGTCCCCACTTCATGTAATTCTGCATCCTCCCCACCCTCCCCCTCCACAGCAAGACCCCCCAATAATTCTGTATCCTAGTACCCTCCCCCCCCATAGCCACCCCAGTAATTAGGTATGTCCCCACCACTCCCCTACGCCTCCGCAGTAATTCTGTATATCCCCACCCCTCCCCCTCCATATCCACCCCAGTAATTCTGTATATACCCACCCACCCCCACCCTATCCACCCCAGTAATTCTGTATATCCCCACCCTCCCCCTCCATATCCCACCCCCATTATTCTGTATGCTCCCGACCCTCCCCCGCCATATCCACCCCAGTAATTCTGTATCCTCGTACCCTCCCCTCCATATCCACCCCAGTAATTCTGTATATCCTCATTGCCACTCCCCTCCCACTTATCCACCCACCAGTAATTCTGTATCCTCGTACCCTCCCCCTCCATATCCACCCCCAGTAATTCTGTATCCTCGTGCCCTCCCCCTCCATATCCACCCCAGTAAATCTGTATCCACGTACCCTCCCCTCCATATCCACCCCATTAATTCAACTGGCAGTCCACCCTGACGGCCTTCCTCCTGCCGTGTCCATACTAAGTAAATACAGAGGCAGGAATCACACCTAACTAACTGACTCCTGTAGGCCATTTTGTGTAGCGTTATACTTCCCACCTGGTTTGTGTCAATAACACGTACAATAATACTGAGGGTGTAATGTGCTAAATATAACCTAACTAACAGACTCATGTAGGCCATTTTGTAGCGTTGTAATACCCACATTGTTTGTTTCTATAACATGTACAATAATACTGAGGTGTAATGTGCTAAATATAACCTGCTAACTGACTCCTGTAGGCCATTTGTGGCGTTGTAATACACCCATATGGTTTGTGTCAATAACATGTACCGTGCTTTTGAGGTGTAATGTGCTAAATATAACCTAACTAACTTGACTCCTGTAGGCCATTTGTAGCGTTATAATACCCACATAGTTTGTGTCAATAACATGTACAATAATACTGAGGTGTAATGTGCTAAATATAACCTAACTTCAACATGACTCCTGTTATTCATTTGTGGCATTGTAATACCCACATGGTTTGTGTCAATAACATGTACAATAATACTGAGGAGTGTAATGTGCTAAATAAATCGCTAAGGAAGAGCAGTGCAAATATCCAGCCTCTCAGAATACCACACTTAACCCTCTCAGTCCAGTGACTATTTGTGTGTGTGTGTGTGTGTGTGTGTGTGTGTGTGTGTGTGTGTGTCTTCCCAGTCCTCTTCCTTAACTCTCACTCTTCCATCTTGCCTTCCTTCCCCTCCTCTTGTGTCTCCTCTCTCTTCGTTAGTCTTTTTGTTCTCCTACACCCTACACTTCCTCTGCTTGTCCTACTCCTCCTCCTGCTCCTCCTCCTCCTCATCATCATCTAATTTCTCCTCTTCTTCTCTTCCTCTTCCTCTTCCATCTCCACTCTCTTAATCATTCTTACACTATCATTCCTCCTTGTCCTCCCTCCCTCCCTCCCTCCCTCCCTGCCAAGCCAGTCTGGCTGTGAGTCGGCTAACCAAAGGCACAGCAATGGTTGGCTGAGGGGAGCTTAATCAGGCCAGACAAAAGGACCAACTACAAGAAGTCAGCTGATACAGGTAGTGACTGGGTCCACTGCACCTGTACTGTGGGTCCACTACACCTGTGCCTGTGGGTCCACTACACCTGTACTGAGGGAGAGAGAATGTCAACTTTGACGAAAGAGTGGAGGAAATAGCAACCAACTGACGCATAGATAGGGTAAGCAGACAGGTAGATAGATAGACAGATGGCTGGAGGGATGAATGAAATGAACAGGGATAAACAGATATACAGATAGACAGAAGGCTAGTGAGACGGACATATCGATAGATGTATTAGCTACGAGTAGATGTATGGATGGACGGATAGACAGACAGATAAATGAACAGACAGACAGATAGACAGACACGTAGAGAGAGAGACCTGTACAGATCGATAGATAGATGGATGGATAGATGGCTAGGCAGATGGACAGACAGACAGACAGCTCAGGAGGCCATTATTGGCACTGAAGAGGTTAACTACAGAGCTTCACATTAACTTTACACGACTGTGGCCTCTACCAGACGGTTTTATTCAGCTGAGAGAGAGAAAGAGAGAGAGAGAGAGAGAGAGAGAGAGAGAGAGAGAGAGAAGAAGGTGGAGAGACACATTGAGCCACAGGTGATAAATGAGGTGTTATAAGGAAGGCAGGGATGCATAGTGGACAGGGAAGGGAGGAAGATTACAGGAAGAGGGAAAGAGGCAGGGAGAATATGACACGGAGAGGGAGGGAGGGAAAAGAGGGGAGGAAAGAAAGGAGGGGAACGAAAGAAAGAGAGGGAGAGGGAAGGAGAGAAAGAAGAAGTAGACAGAAGGAAAGAGAGAGAGGGAAGGAGAGAGAGAGGAGAGGGAAGGAGAAGAAGAGGAGAGGGAAGGAGAAAGAGAGAAGTAGACGGAAGGAAAGACAGAGGGAAGGAGAGAAAGACAGAGAGGGAAAAGGAGGAAGAAAGAGGAGAGGAAGGGAGAGAAAGAGGAGAGGGAAGGAGGAGAGAAAGAGGAGAGGGAAGGAGAGAAAGAGGAGAGGGAAGGAGAGAAAGAGGAGAGGGAAGGAGAGCAAGAGGAGAGGGAAGGAGGGAGATGAAAGAGGGGAGAGAGGACGAAGTGGGGAGAAAAAGAGGGGAGACGGAAGGAGAGAGAAAGAGGGGGAAGGGAAGGGCAGGAGAGAAAGAGAAGAAGAAGAAAAGAGAAGGGAAGAGGAGACAGAAGGAGAAAAAATGCTATTTTTCTCTCTCTCTCTCTCTCTGTCTCAGCACAGCTCAGTGTTGCAATGGTTGTCGCTGTTGCCAACCACGTCAACACCAGCAGCTTTGCACAGAGAGACAATACAAATGTGCAACAGGCAGAATACGTGGCCGCCAACGCCGCCTAAACCACCATCCTTAACGATTTGCTTTGTCTATTGCACCTTGACATTTCTGGTGACGTCATTTGTGTCGCTCTGCTATGGACATACTCGTAGTTTGTATTAAAGTAACAAAGCAAGAGAGTAATTGAGGCTTAATATACAGAATAAATCGCTATAGGTGTTGGCAAGCCTCTATTGCTTAGCACAGTAGAAGGCTTCCATCTGCAACCCCAGGATCGACATTTATCCCGCTTCCGCATGCAACCATCCCCTCCCGCCCTAGAGAGGCAACTGTCCACTAGACCCCAAGGGTAGACAGCCAGACGACACGGACATAACCGACACACGTCCCCTGCATCCCCGACTTCCCGTAGCGACACTGACGGGGTCCAAGGTGGGGGAGTCCAGAGTGGTACTGACGAGCATGGGTGTGCTGTGCCGCAGACAGTTTGGCACCGCTTTGGGGGCGGGGCTTGCAACAAAAGAAAATTCCCACAAAATAGAAGGGGGAACCTTGTGTAACTTGGACGAATATTCTTACCTTTTATTTTGTTCCTATCGTATTTTTTCTCTCTCTTGTTCTTGCTGGTGCCTCGATATTTAAAGGTCGTTACATTTCATAGTGCTTGTTAATTACGACATCAATCTCTATATAACATCACAACTGGACACTCAGAACATTGTGCTGTCCATTCTCTCCACCTAATGTACAGTTTATCACATCATTCCTGGCTTATTTCACCCAGTGATATCTATACTGCATTCTGATTCTACACTATATGAGTTGTTTACTGCTTAATCATATGCTTTGTACTGTGATCATATCATAATCGTATCATTTATAAAGGCTCCTATAAGCTTGTATGCGTCGGCCTTGGTCACATAATGGCTCTCCACGCTGCTCGATCACTGGCAGCCTCCCTATTTGATCCCATATCCCTGAGGTCACACCCTAAGACCTCGTCTCAAGTATTTCTCGGTCTACCTCTCGCAACCCTGACCCCGACGTTCACACTTGTCAGATCCCCTAATATTTTCTTGTTTCCTGTATTTTTCTTATCATTTATAGATGTTTCACTGTACTGTGTTCTTACCTAATTGTTCTTACCTAATTGTATGGTAACAGGAATGAGTCCAGCTCGTACTGTCCCGTGTGTTAAACCATTTTTATCATACATATCCTTAAATGTATAAATAGTTTTGGCGCACTATTTCATTCTGTAGTGCATTCCACTGATCAACTACCCTATTTGGAAAACTGAATTTCCTTACGTCTTTATCGCCACTCTTTATATAGTTTTTTTGCAGTGTCCTCTTGCTGATAGCTTCCCCATAGGTTATATACTCATTTATGTCTAGTTTTTCCTTCCCTCAGATGCATTTATATAGCATAATGTCTTCTCTTTCCTTCTCTCCTGTAGTGTTGGTAAAGATTCAATTTGTTGTAGTCTTTCTTCATGGCTTAGATCCCTTAAGCTTGGTATCCATCTTGTAGTGGCCCTTTGAACTTTTTCAATCGCCTATCTGTGTGTTTTTTGAGATGGGGACTCCAGACTACTGATGCATACTCCAGGGTTGGTCTGATGAATGATATTCCTATCCTTCTTAGCATGTCTTCATTTATATATATGTCAATGCTATTCTGTATTTAAAAGCACTGTTTACATATACCTTCTCACTGATGTGGTCAGCTGGGAGATAGTCTGTTATTGATAATCACACCTAGGTCCTTCTCTCTTTCTGATGTGTGTAGGGTTGATCTTGGTAACAATATAATCCCAATCTGGTCTTTTCTCACTTTTACCACACTTAATTACATGACACATGTCCACACATTCAATTCCATTTATATCATAATTGCACCATTCATGAAAATTATTTAATTCCTCTTTTAGTTCTTTGCAAGGATCTGTATGTTAGTAATTTTCCTTTGTATTTTTGCATCATCAACAAGCATATGTAGCCTTTCATTTCCAATGTTGCTATCTATCATATATATATACTAAAAACATATAGTGGTGCCAGCACTGAGCCCTGTGGAACTCCGCTAGTCACTTCCCTCCATGAGGAGTAATTTCCCCACTCAGTGCTATTTCTCTGTTTCTTTTCTAAGAAAATCCTGCATCCAGCAATGCAAACTGTATGCAGTTCCTCCTTCATGGTACAGTCTCCATAAAAGTCTTTGGTGCGGTACTGTGTCAGTGCTTTCTTGAAATCTAGATAGATACATCCAGCCATCCTTCTCTGTTGTGTAATGTGTCTGCATCTCTATGTGGTAACTTAATAAATTGCCAACTTTGGGATTTTCCCTTCCACGTAAAACCCAACTGTCTTTCATATTTATCATATCGTGTTATTCTGTATATGTTTTACCCAAACTTTTCTTATCAGCTTTTTCAGTCTCTTACAACACTGGTCACTGATACTGGCATGGTCCTTCTAATTGGGTGGCTTCTGTTTCTAGTCCCTTCCTTGAACAGGGGCAACAATGTTTACTTTCCGTGTGTGTGTGTGTGTGTGTGTGTGTGTGTGTGTGTGTGTGTGTGTGTGTGTGTGTGTGTCAAATATTGTAAATCCTACGATGATTGTGTGTGTGTGTGTGTGTGTGTGTGTAAATACAGTAAATCCTACGATGATTCTGTGTGTGTGTGTGTGTGTGTGTGTGTGTCAAATACTGTAATACCTACGATCATTTTTCTGCAATGTGTGTGTGTGTAACAGTAACAGAGAGAGAGAGAGAGAGAGAGAGAGAGAGAGAGAGAGAATAAAGTGGGGGGGGGGAGGAAAACAGGAGAATATTTTATATTTTTCCAGATGAGTTACAAAACCAAGAAAGAGAGGAAGAAAGGAATGGATAGACGAGAGGAGAAGGAGAGACAGGAAGAGAGGAGGAGAGGAAGACTAAGGAAGAGAGGACGAGAGGAGAGACAGGGAGAGAGAGGAAGACAGAGGGAGAGAGGAAGAAGGAGAGGAGAGAGACAGGGAAGAGAGGACGACGAGGAAGACAGGAAAGAGGAGGACGAGAGGGGAAGACAGGAAGAGAGGACAGGAGAAGGGAGAAGACAGGGGGAGAGAGGGACGAGAGGAAGAGGAGAAGAGGAATGGAAGACGAGAGGACGAGAGGAAGACAGGGAGAGAGGACGAGAGGAAGACAGGGAGAGGAAGGGAAGACAGGAAGAGAGAGAGGACAGAGAGGAAGACAGGAAGAGAGGGAAGGACGAGAGGAAGACAGGAAGAGAGGACGAGAGGAAGACAGGAGAGAGGACGAGAGGAAGAGGAAGAGGAATGGAAGACGAAGAGGATGAGGGGAAGAGCAGGAATAATGGACTCAGAGGAAGAGAGGACGACAGAAGAAGACAGGAAGACAGGACAGAAAGGACGAGAGAGGAAGAGAGGAAGAAATGGAAAGACGAGAGGAGAGGAAGACAGGAAGAAAGCAGGAAGAGAAACACAGGAAGAGAGGAAGACAGAGAAGAACAGGAACACAAGAAAGAGAGGAAGACAGGGAGAAGAACAGGAACACAGGAGGAGAGGAAGACAGGAGAGAACAGGAACACAAGAAGAGAGGAAGACAGGAAGACAGGAACACAAGGAGGAGAGGAAGACAGGAAGAACAGGAACACAAGAGAAGAGGAAGACAGGAGAGAACAGGAAGACAGGAACACAAGAATAGAGGAAGAGCAGGAACACAAGAAAGAGAGGAAGACAGGAACACAGGGAACACAGAGAGGAGAGGAAGACAGGAGAAGACAAGAAAGAGAGGAAGACAGTGAGACACAGGAGGAGAGGAAGACAGGAGAAGACACAGAAGAGAGGAAGACAGGAAGACAGAACACAAGAAGAGAGGAAGACAGGAGAGACCAGGAACACAAGAAGAAGAGGAGGAGACAGGAACACAAGAAGAGAGAGGAAGACAGGAAGACAGGAGGGAGAGAGGAAGACAGGAACACAGGAACACAAGAAGAGAGGAGAAGACAGGGAAGACAGGAACACAAGAAGAGGAAGACAGGGAACACAGGAGGGAGAGGAAGACAGGAAGACAAGAAGAGGAAGACAGGAGAAGACAGGAACACAGGAGGCCTGAGAGAGGAGAGGGAACGGAAGAGAGGACAGGAGAGGGAGAGACAGGAAGAGAGGAAAGAGGGACAGGGAAGGGACGAGAGGGAGAAGACAGGGAAGAGAGGAAGGAGAGGGACGAGAAGGAAGACTGGAAAGAGGGACAGAGAGGGAAGAGAAGGGACGAGGAGGAAGAGGAAGGGGAATGGAGAAGAAGACGAGAGGAGGAGAGAGGGAAGGACAAAGGAAGAGGACCAGAAGGACGAAAACACAGGAGGAACGAGAGGAACAGGAAGAGACAAGGAGGGAAGAGGAAGACGGGAAGAGAGGAAGACAGGAAGAGAGAGGAAGACAGGAAGGAGAGGAAGAGAGGAGGGAGGAGGAGAGACAGGAAGAGGAGACAGGAGAGAGGAAAGAGGAGAACAGGAAGAGGAAGACAGGAGGAGAGAGGGAGAAGACAGGAAGAGAGGAAGAGGAAGAGAGGGAGGAGGAAAGATGGAAAGAGGAAGAGAGAAAGATAGGAAAGAGAGAGAGAGGAAAAAGGAAGACAGAAGGAAAGAGAGGGAGGAAGACAGGGAAGAGGAGACCAGAGAAGAAGGAAGACCAGGAAGAGAGAGGAGGGGAGAGGAAGACGGGAAGAGAAGAAGAAGAATGGAAGACAGGAAGAGGAAGACAGGAAAGAGAGAGGAAAAGAGGAGAGACAGGAGAGAGAGGAGGAGAGGAAGACGAGAAGGAAGACAAGAAGAGAGGAAAAAGAGGAAGACAGGAAGAGGAGAGGAGAGAGAGAGGAGAGAGAAGACAGGAAGAGAGAGAGGGAAAAAGATGAAGAGGAGAGGAAAGAGACAAGAGGAGGAGAGGAGAGAGGAGGGAAGTGTAAAGAGGGGAAGGAGGGAGAAAGGAAGAAGGAAGAGTGGCAAAGAGGGAAGGGAGAGAGAGAAAAATGGAGAGGGAGGGATGGAGGAATAAAGGAGAGAGAGAGAGAGAGGGAGAGAGGGATGGAGGAATAAAGGAGAGAGAGAAAGGAGAGGGAGAGATGGAGGGATAAGGGAGAAGAAGGAAAGGAGAGAGATGGAAGACAAAGGAGAGAGAGAGAGGGAGAGATGGAGGGATAAAGGAGAGAGAGGAGGGAGGATGAGAAGGGAATAAGGAAGGGAGGATGGAGGAATAAGAAGAAAGAAAGGAGGGAGGGATGAAGGATAAAAGGAGAGAAGAGAAAGAGAGAAGAGGAAGATGGAGGGATAAAGAGGAGAGAAGGAGAAGGGAAGAATGGAAGGAATAAAGGAGAGAGAAGAGGAGAGGGAGAGATGGAGGAATAAAGGAGAGAGAAGGAGGGAGAGATGGAGGAATAAGGAGGAAAGGAGAGGGAGATGGAAAGTGGAGAAGAGAGAGAGGGAGAGATGGGATAGAGGGAGAGAGAAGGAGAGAGGAGGGATGGAAGGGATAAAGAGAGAGAAGAAGAAAGAGGAGGATGGAGGGATAAAGGAGAGAGAGAAGAGGAGAGGAGAGATGGAGGAATAAGGAGAAGAAGGAGAGGAGAGATGGAGGAATAAAGGAGAGAAGAGGAGGGAGAGATGGAGGAATAAGGAGAGAGAGAAGGAGAGGGAAGATGGAGAAATAGGGAGAGAAGAGAGAGGGAGGGATGGAGGGATAGAGGAGGGGAGGAGAGAGACAGGCTAGTATTTGATGACGTTGACAAATGATGCAGAGATGGATGACGCAAGATATAGTTTGAGATGCAGATTGATGTTCACGATAAATGAGGAGATGATGAACAAAAGGAGAGGAGCAGCGAGATGTGATATCGATAACAAAAATGAGAGAATGATATGATGAGATGATGAAAAAAAAGCCGAGAGTAATGAGAGGAGATTGATAGGATGAGGAGAGAGAAGGGAGAGGGAGGGATGGAGGGGATAGAGGAGAGAGAGAAGGAGGGAAGAGGGAGGGATGGGGAAGAGAAGGAGAGGGAGGAAGGGAGGGATGAAGAGGAGAGAGAAAAGGAAGGGAGGAAGAGGAGGGATAGAGAGGAGGAGAGAAGGAGAGAGGGAGGGATGGAAGATAAGAAATCGAAAAGGAAGGAATGGGGAAGGAAGGTGGGAAAGACACACACACACACACACACACACACACACACACACACACACACACACACACACACACACACACACACACACACACACGCACACACACACACACACACACACACACACACACATGCACGCACGCACATGCGCACCATGCGCGCACACACACACACACACACACACACACACACACACATTTATGGTAGGTGGGGACGTTCACCATCCACTCACTTGATGTAGTGCTGCTGTCTGGTGTCTTCCATTTCCTCTCCTCCATCATTATTTCCTTCCATCCTCTTCTGTCTTTCTTTCCTTCATTCTTTCCTCTTCCTTATGCCTACGGGTGACTTTACACTCCCTCTTCTGTCTTTCCTTCATTCTTTCCTGGTCCTTCTGCCTTCAGGTGACTTTACACTCCCTCTTCTGTCTTTCTTTCCTTCATTCTTTCCTCTTTCTTCGGCCTATGGGTGACTCTACACTGCATGACAAGAAAATGGTTTCCGGTACAGCAGGAAACCATTTACTACACTGGGTGGCAACCATATAACTAAATTATGGCACCTGGTGGTTTAGTGAATGATCAAGGCGATCCAGTTGGATTTAGCCTGTGCAGGTTTATATCCAAGGGATGGTTAGTGTTTCCTGCTCATGTAATGCCACTCAGGGATGAATGAGGCTGGTCACTCTAATTTTAAATGTCGGGACAAACAGCCTAGCCCCGGGCTCCTACGCTCATGGGGCAACGTACGACTGGATGATGGATGGATGGATGGATATATAGATAGATAGTTAGACTGATTGATTGATTGATAGATATAGATATATATGTATAGATAGATAGATAGACAGATATAGATATAGATATAGATATATGGTGATTTAGGTAGCTTAAAAACTTTAAAAACCTTCCAACAATACTGTCAATAACGTCAGATATTACACATAACAAAACAACAAAATCACCAACTCGAAATTCAAAGAAGTTATCCCGGACACAGGTTGGAGGATTCGTAATATCCCTTCCTCGGCGATTTATTTTTCCTGCCACACCTTAATATCCTCTAATAGTGTGTTAATACAAACTACGACTATATGAAAAAATATGAATAACGACCAAGAGGACAGGAAGGTGCAATATGCAAAATATAATGGTCAGAAAAAGATGCTAAGAATCCTTCCATTTCAACAAGATAACGGCTTAATATTCAACCCCGACTTGGCAGGCTTCGTAACACCTCTTCCTCGGCGATTTATTGTGCACATTACACCTTAATATTCTATTGTGTGTTACTGAGGCAACTGTGCCGAGATTTAAATTTAAGCCGTAATCTCTCATATAGGAGATTTCGTAACATTTCTTTCTCGGCGAACTATTTTGCACACTCCACCTTACTATCGTCTTGTGTGCGATTGATGCAAACTATGGCGATATTAGCAAAGTATAAATATCATACAAGCCAACAGAAAGGCCTCATTTGAAAATGAATCGTTTAGGAGAAGCTGGTGCGAGGGCCACCATTCCAGCGATATTACGGATTAATTTTCAACAAACTTTGATCGTTCCGTAACACTTCTTCTTCAGCGATTTATTTTGCACCATACACATTAATATTCTCTTCTATGTTACTCTGACTTGCATTGTGCCGATATTAAAACCTAGGCCGAAATCTCTCATATAGGCCTTGGAGATTCCGTCGCGTCTCGTCCTCGGCGATAACTTGGCACATATACCATAAAATCCTCCAGTATGTTATAAATGGAATCTACGTCGATTTTGAAAGTGATAGATTACATGAAAATCAATATTATGTGTAATATACAAAATTAATTACCGAGGAAGTGGTGCTACGAAATCTCCCATATGAAGGCTGATATTTTCAAAACTTGGCGCCGGCCGACAGCCTCTTGCTTTTGTGTTAATCCACTTTTGTGCCTCGTGTGTGTGCCGCCATCGCTTATCTCTGGGATATGAGCATTATCAGCGGTATCACAAAGCTACCTTACACTTGCATCCACTAGCAGGCTTCGTAGCACCTTTACCGAAGCGATTAATCCCGTACATTACACATTAACATTCTCCCGCAAGCCATTTGTATCGAATACCGACATGGTTTTCGTCACTAACGTGCAAAATAATGCTGAGGTGTAATGTACAAAATAAATCGCTAGGGGAGAGGAGTTACGAAATATCCAGCCTCTCATACACAATACGATATGATGTAATTATCTCTCGTTTGATCCCTTCTTTCAAGTCTCTCTCTCTCTCTCTCTCTCTCTCTCTCTCTCTCTCTCTCGTAAGCTGAATAAAATCACTGTAAATCGTAAGTAAACAAAGGCGTCGCCACACTCAAGGGGTCGAGCTGAGAGAAATAGTGTGGCGGTGACAACACAAATTATTACGTCATAGTGTGTACTGGATTAATGTGTGTGTGTGTGTGTGTGTGTGTGTGTGTGTGTGTGTGTGTGTGTGTGTGTGTGTGTGTGTAAGAAAGAAGGAACCAAAGGCCAGGAGCACGCAAGATTATTCCCCCCAAATTCAAGATGCGTTCATTTCGAGATGCCTGGACACACTGCGTTTGAAAGACTGGAGGTCATAGGAAGTAGGAAATACAGACAGCGGGAGACAGTTCCAGAGCGGACCTGTTGCATACATGAAGGACTGGGAGTAGCGCTTAGCTTACCTCCTACCGACCTACCTACCTACCTACCTACCTTCAATACTCTGGAGATCATAAGCAGTAGGAAATACAGAGGGAGACAGTTCAGAGTTGACCGGTTACCATAATAAGGCTGGCGATACCACGTGAACGAAGAAAATAACGAAGAAACTAAGGCAGGAAGAGGAAAAGAAGAAAGAGAAAAGGAGGAGGAGGAGGAGGAAGAAGAAGAAGCAGAAGGCATAGAAGAAAGCAGAGGCAGAAGCAGCAGCAGCAGAGGTAGATGTAGACGTAAAGGGAGAATTAGACAAAGAAGTTGATGAGGCGGAAGTGGACTGTCAAGACGCAAAAAAGTACAAGTAGAAGTACAAGTAGAAAAATTAAAAGCAGAAATAGTAGTTGTGACGGCAGAAAATAAGTAGAAAATGGAAAAGCAGTAGCTGTCAAAGTAGAAGCAGTAGATATTAAAGTAGAAGCAGTAGCTGTCAAAGTAGAAGCAGTAGATATTAAAGTAGAAGCAGTAGCTGTCAAAGTAGAAGCAGTAGATATTAAAGTAGAAGCAGTAGCTGTCAAAGTAGAAGCAGTAGATATTAAAGTAGAAGCAGTAGCTGTCAAAGTAGAAGCAGTAGATATTAAAGTAGAAGCAGTAGCTGTCAAAGTAGAAGCAGTAGATATTAAAGTAGAAGCAGTAGCTGTCAAAGTAGAAGCAGTAGATATTAAAGTAGAAGCAGTAGCTGTCAAAGTAGAAGCAGTAGATATTAAAGTAGAAGCAGTAGCTGTCAAAGTAGAAGCAGTAGATATTAAAGTAGAAGCAGTAGCTGTCAAAGTAGAAGCAGTAGATATTAAAGTAGAAGCAGTAGCTGTCAAAGTAGAAGCAGTAGATATTAAAGTAGAAGCAGTAGCTGTCAAAGTAGAAGCAGTAGATATTAAAGTAGAAGCAGTAGCTGTCAAAGTAGAAGCAGTAGATATTAAAGTAGAAGCAGTAGCTGTCAAAGTAGAAGCAGTAGATATTAAAGTAGAAGCAGTAGCTGTCAAAGTAGAAGCAGTAGATATTAAAGTAGAAGCAGTAGCTGTCAAAGTAGAAGCAGTAGATATTAAAGTAGAAGCAGTAGCTGTCAAAGTAGAAGCAGTAGATATTAAAGTAGAAGCAGTAGCTGTCAAAGTAGAAGCAGTAGATATTAAAGTAGAAGCAGTAGCTGTCAAAGTAGAAGCAGTAGATATTAAAGTAGAAGCAGTAGCTGTCAAAGTAGAAGCAGTAGATATTAAAGTAGAAGCAGTAGCTGTCAAAGTAGAAGCAGTAGATATTAAAGTAGAAGCAGTAGCTGTCAAAGTAGAAGCAGTAGATATTAAAGTAGAAGCAGTAGCTGTCAAAGTAGAAGCAGTAGATATTAAAGTAGAAGCAGTAGCTGTCAAAGTAGAAGCAGTAGATATTAAAGTAGAAGCAGTAGCTGTCAAAGTAGAAGCAGTAGATATTAAAGTAGAAGCAGTAGCTGTCAAAGTAGAAGCAGTAGATATTAAAGTAGAAGCAGTAGCTGTCAAAGTAGAAGCAGTAGATATTAAAGTAGAAGCAGTAGCTGTCAAAGTAGAAGCAGTAGATATTAAAGTAGAAGCAGTAGCTGTCAAAGTAGAAGCAGTAGATATTAAAGTAGAAGCAGTAGCTGTCAAAGTAGAAGCAGTAGATATTAAAGTAGAAGCAGTAGCTGTCAAAGTAGAAGCAGTAGATATTAAAGTAGAAGCAGTAGCTGTCAAAGTAGAAGCAGTAGATATTAAAGTAGAAGCAGTAGCTGTCAAAGTAGAAGCAGTAGATATTAAAGTAGAAGCAGTAGCTGTCAAAGTAGAAGCAGTAGATATTAAAGTAGAAGCAGTAGCTGTCAAAGTAGAAGCAGTAGATATTAAAGTAGAAGCAGTAGCTGTCAAAGTAGAAGCAGTAGATATTAAAGTAGAAGCAGTAGCTGTCAAAGTAGAAGCAGTAGATATTAAAGTAGAAGCAGTAGCTGTCAAAGTAGAAGCAGTAGATATTAAAGTAGAAGCAGTAGCTGTCAAAGTAGAAGCAGTAGATATTAAAGTAGAAGCAGTAGCTGTCAAAGTAGAAGCAGTAGATATTAAAGTAGAAGCAGTAGCTGTCAAAGTAGAAGCAGTAGATATTAAAGTAGAAGCAGTAGCTGTCAAAGTAGAAGAAGCAGAAACAAGTAGAAAAGTAGTAGTACAATTACAAGTAGTACAAATAGAGGCTGTAGTACACTTAGAAGTAGTAGTGGAGAGTAGAGGTAGACGAAGAAGAAAGCAGGCAGTAGAAGAAGGAGGAGGAAGAGAGAAGGAAGGAAGAAGAGAAGAAGAAGAAAGGAGAGAAGAAGGAAGAAAGGAGAGAGAAGAAGGAAAAAAGAAGAGAGAAGAAGAAGAAGGAGAGAGAAGGAATAATGGAGAGAGAAGAAGAAAGGAGAGAGAAGGAAGAAAGGAGACAGAAGAGGAGAGAGAAGAAGGAAGAAAAAGAAGGAAGAAAAGAGAGAAAAGAAGGAAGGAGAGAGAAGAAGGAGAGAGAAGAAGGAAGAAAGGAGAGAGAAGAAGGAAGAAAGGAGAGAAAAGAAGGAAGGAGAGAGAAGAAGGAGAGAGAAGAAGGAAGAAAAGAGAAAAGAAGGAAGGAGAGAGAAGAAAGGAGAGAGAAGAAGGAAGAAAGGAGAGAGAAGAAGGAAGAAAGGAGAGAAAAGAAGGAGAGAAGAAGGAAGAAAGGAGAGAGAAGAAGGAAGGAAGGAGAAAAGAAGGAAGGAAGGAGAGAGAAGAAGGAAGAAAGGAGAGAGAAGAAGGAAGGAAGGAGAGAAGAAGGAAGGAAGGAGAAAGAAGGAAGGAAGGAGAGAGAAAGAAGGAAGGAGAGAAGGAAGGAAGGAGAGAAGAAGGAAGGAAGGAGAGAAGAAGGAAGGAAGGAGAAAAGAAGGAAGGAAGGAGAGAGAAGAAGGAAGGAAGGAGAGAGAAGAAGGAAGGAAGGAGAAGAAGGAAGGAGAGAGAAGAAGGAAGAAAGGAGAGAGAAGAAGGAAGGAGAGAGAAGGAAGGAAGGAGAGAAGAAGGAAGGAAGGAGAGAGAAGAAGGAAGGAAGGAGAGAAGAAGGAAGGAAGAAGGAAGGAAGGAGAAAAGAAGGAAGGAAGGAGAAAAGAAGGAAGGAAGGAAGGAGAGAAGAAGAAAGGAGAGAAGAAGGAAGGAAGGAGAGAAGAAGGAAGGAAGGAGAGAGAAGAAGGAAGGAAGGAGAGAAGAAGGAAGGAAGGAGAGAGAAGAAGGAAGGAAGGAGAGAGAAGAAGGAAGGAGAGAAGAAGGAAGGAAGGAGAGAGAAGAAGGAAGGAGAGAGAAGGAAGGAAGGAGAGAAGAAGGAAGGAAGGAGAGAAGAAGGAAGGAGAGAAGAAGGAAGGAAGGAGAGAAGAAGGAAGGAAGGAAGGAGAGAGAAGAAGGAAGGAAGGAGAAGAAGGAAGGAAGGAGAGAGAAGAAGGAAAGAAGGAGAGAAAGAAGAAAGGAGAGAAGAAGGAAGGAAGGAGAGAAGAAGGAAGGAAGGAGAGAAGAAGGAAGAAAGGAGAGAAGAAGGAAGGAAGGAGAGAGAAGAAGGAAGGAGAGAAGAAGGAAGAAAGGAGAGAAGAAGGAAGGAAGGAGAGAAGAAGGAAGGAAGGAGAGAGAAGGAAGGAAGGAAGGAGAAAAGAGGACGAAGAACAGGAAGAGGGAGAAGGTCAGGAAGAGGAGGAAGAAGATTAGGAAGAGGAGGAAGAAGAAGAGGAGGAAGAAAAGGAAGAAAATAGGAGGAAGAAGAAGAGAAGGAGGAAGAAGAATAGAGGAAGAGGAAGAGGAAAATGGAGGAGGAGGAAAGAAAGAGAAATGGAGGGAGAAGAGGAGGAAGAAGAAGAAGAAGAGGAAGAGAAAAACGAGGAAACAAGAGGAAGAGGAGGAAGAAGAGGCAAAAAGAGGACGAGGGAAAAAGTACGAGGAAGAAAAGAGGAAGGAGGGGTAAGAGGAAGAAGAGGAAGAATAAGAGGAAGAGGAAGAACAAGGGGACGAGGAAAAAGAGAAAGAGGAAGACGAGGAACAGGAAGAAAAGGACAGAGAAGAGAAAGATGGAGAGGAGGAGGTGGAAGAGGAAAGGGAAGATGAAGAGGGAGAAGAGGAACAGAATGAGCGAGGAAAAAGAAGAGGAAAAAGAAGAGGAAGCGAAATGGGAAGAGAAAGAGGGAGAAGAGGGGGAAGAGGAAAAGGAAGAGGGAGAAGATAAAGGAGAGGAAGAACGGGTAGAGAAGGAGGAAGAGGAGGAGGAAGAAGAAGAGGAAGGGGATGAGAGAGAAGAAAAGAGGAAGAGGAGGAAGACGAGGAAGAGGAAGATGAATTTGAGGAAGGGGAAAGAAGAAACAACGTATAATATCCAGCTAATCATCTCTTTACGTTTAAAAAATGCACGACCCAAGCTGGCAGATAGGTAAGCGTTAACTACTGTCATTGAAGCTTTAAATAACTATACAATGATAATAATACCTTCTCTACTCTTTATGACATCCAAAATAATTACACACATTCAGAAAGCAACGAGTTTAAACAGACAAGGATGTTACAGTAAGAGATAATTATCCTAAACCCTTTACTGTCCAGCTCTCTAATGCAAAAGTTAACCGTTACTCCCAGTCCTTCATTTATGCAACAGGTCAACTCAGGAACTGTCTCCCTCTGTATTTCCTACTTCCTATGATCTCCAGTCTTTCAAACGCAGTGTGTCCAGGCGTCTCGAAATGAACGGATCTTGAATTTGTTTTTGTTTTTAATTTTTCGTGGAAGGAATGATTTGCGGGCTCTTCGCCTTTGGTTCCTTCTTTCTTGCATTAAAAAAAAGGTAATTACCACACTGAGAAAGCAATGAGTTTAAACAGGCAAGGAAGCTACAGTAAGAGGTAATTATCAAAACGCATACACTCACAAACTGGAGGACGAAGATCCAAATGGCTGCCCTTGCCGGTGGCGTCGTGGTGGCGGGGCAGTGCACCTCGCGTCTTGTAGCACCTCAGCCTGGCCTCCTGTCTCCCCCACATCTTGACACCCACACCAGCGCCAGGCCACCAGCGTCCACAGCCACTCGTGTCCTCGAAGATCACGCTGAGACCAAATCACACACAAAAATAAATAAGACTTCCTTCTGTGATGCTTCTTGGGGAAAAATACGGTGGCAAGTGTGTGGCAGCAGGGCAGGTGGCAGGTGCTGGGCAGGGCAGGTGTGCCAACCGTGCTGTGTCAACGCGTCACTAATCCACCTGCCACACACCACTTGCTATGTAATCCATAAGCACCAAACACAACCACACAGGGTACTAGCTAATATGTCAGCATCTCTGGCTTGATATAAAGTGGTTCTAAGAGTTTCGCATGCCTACACAACTAATCGTAGGAAATAAAATAAGATAATATCACCTCTGGATCTGTGAGTGCATCTGCAGTGTTGGTACACCTGATGCTGCACACATGCACGACGCACCACTTCACCTGAAGTTGCCACCGACCCGATTTAAAGCACCACTAATTACAATATATGAGCCACTTTTCACCGCTCAGTTATGTATAGTTTTTAGTTATATTTAATTATGACAAAATAAGTTTGTTACGAAAAAGTGATAAGGATTACTAACATGCAATATATGATCACACAATGCAACCGCACTTATTCACACACAGCTTATGGAAGAATAGGGAGGAGGGGGGAGGGGGGGCATTTGTTGGGGGGTGAGGAGCGGGAGGGGGGGGCCGTGGTAGGGGAGAGAGGAGGGGAATGTCATCGTCTGTTTCAAAATTCATAACAAAAGACGTGCACAGTTTGTGCTGTGAGGAGTGATAAAAACAGCCTCAGGGCAATGTGATGGAAAATATGAACAAAGAGGAAGGCCAGCTGCAGAGATGAACGATAAGTATCCAGAGGTGAACGTTGGGTAAGATGAAGAACGTGTATTTTGCATCCAGTGTTTTTATTTTTCATTATGGTTCGCACTTGATAAACCTAATATTGGAAATAATGTGAAAGTATTACACCAGTTTAACAAGAAGCTAATGCGTTTGTGATACACTGATTAATATGAGAGAGAGAGAGAGAGAGAGAGAGAGAGAGAGAGAGAGAGAAGGAAGGAGGGATGTCGGAGAGATGGTGCCTTTCTGACATCGCAGCAGTACACCCACATTTCATCTCCTGTTATGATATTTTTCACAAAGTGTTCACCTGCATTCGAACAATCAAGCAGCTCCTGACTGTCCGTGACGCAGTTCTCGTTTTGCTCATCTGTCAGCAGACAAGGCACAAATTTTGCACCAACATTACGCATCTTCAGGTTTTTCTTTTTATTTTTATTAAAATCATATGGCACCAACTTTTACAGGTGCCTACTTCTTAGGAAACTTCACACACGCACTTTTACAGGTGTCTGCGTCTTCGGAAACATCACAGACAGTCAGGTGACGGATCACAGCACACACATTCTCTAGGCGATTGTCGTCTCTTGGTGTGGAGTGTCGTCCAGATTAGGGATCGTCTGTGGTGGATGTTCTTCCTGATTTGCATCGCTAGAGTCCCTTGTGACATTGCATATGGCTCAAACAATTCTTCCCATAAGCCTGCTGCAACATCTGAAAAGTCTCTAAAAGTTTTGTCCATATCGGAAACAGATTTCACACCAACACGTTGTTCTTCAAGGCCCTTCGGTGTTCACCTTGCAACAAATGGCCAATTGCACTAAACACACATTCACTTAGGTACGTCCATCTCGATAAGTGATATGGTGTGGTGCGGCAAGTGTTAGACTAAAGGTCAAAGTTGCCGCCACACTGCACTCCCATTACAGTCACGCTACGCCGGCTGGTTGATGCACTGTTTAAAAAGTTTGATCTCTTTTTGGACACACCTTGTATTCAAGCACTTCACTACAATTTTCTCCCACTTTCTATCTATTGCTAGACGCCTCAGTCCCGTTAGGGGTGGCCACAAACAAGTCGCCTCCATGTCGTCCTGTCCCCCGCCATTTCACTGCCTTACTCCCAGCACACACACCCTTTCTCATATACCTCTCCACTCCATCCCTCCACCTCATCCTTGGCCTCCCTCTCCCTTTCCCCCCTCCACCTCACTCACACACTCTCCTCGTTAGTCTCTCGCTAATAATTGATGGTTTAAATGTCATATTCTGGTCCAGTCCCATACGATGACAACCTATTTTTTTTCTATAATGTCTCTTCGTAATTAAATTTCTTGCCCACTCCCATCCGTTGAAACCAATAAATATATGACTAGTAACCAAGGAGACTCATTTTCACCCCAGTTTTGTCAAATAATAACCCTTTCTTTGTATGATACACCCATTAATTCTACTTCTTGCCCAGTTCCGTCACATGAAAACAATATATGCAACTAGTAACCAAGGAGACTTATTATAATCCAGCTCCATCAGACAAAAATAGTAAATATTTGAATAGTAACCAAGGAGACCCATGATCCAGGAGATAACACTGCTTTTTTCATATTATTCTTCAGTAATTTAACTTTTTGTGGTAGGTAGTGGCGACCATCATCCACTCACATGATGTAGTGTTGCCTACTTCTTCCTTAGCCTTTATCATTCTTTTTCTGTGCCTGTCCTCCTCTCTTCCTATTTCTCACCATCATCCACTCACTTGATGTAGTGTTGCCTACTTCTTCCTTCACCTTTATCATTCTTTTTCTGTGTCTGTCCTCCTCTCTTCCCATTTCTCCCATCTTTCCTGTCACTTTTTATTGCTTTTCTTTCCTTTACAGGTGGCTTTACATTGAGAGACAAGCCTAATGGTTTCCTGCAAGCCAAGAAACCATTACAACGCTGGGTGGTAACCATATAACCAAACCATACGTGCTCCCTACGTGTCAACAAGTGGGTTGGTGGAGGGTTAGTGCCCCTCCCCGTAAAACAAATAACTCAAAGTCAAGTGGCCACCCCTTACGGGATTATGGCGTCTGGCAATAGATAGATAGATAGATAGAATTTAGCTTTTTCCCAGTTCTATTGGTTAAAAACAATAGATATGGGAATAGTAACCAAGGAGACTCATAATCATGCAGTTCTATCAGATAATAACAGCAGATATTTGAATAGTAACCAAGGAGACTCATTATTCCAGTCAGTGAAGACAATATGATCTTGTGTTCCTCTCAATGGAGCAAAACTGGGACGGCTGAACCCACTAAACCACCAATTATGTGCAAAACTAGTCACGAAGAAGTGCAGGGGAGTATGACAGTCCCATACCACCGCTCAGAACCCTAACTGGGCCTAAATTAACAGCCTAAACCCACTGCACCACCTGATGTATACAGAAAAATAGTCACGAAGAAGTGCAGGATGTATAGCTATAATTGCCAGCCTAAACCCACTAAGCCACCAGCCATAAGCAGAGAAATACTAGTCATGAAGAAGTGCAGGAGAATATTAAGTGAACTATTCTCAATAGTTGACAGCGTAAACCCACTAAACCACCTGCCATAGGTAGGAAAATGCTAGTCACGAAGAAGTGCATGGAGTATAGCCAAAATTGACAGCCTAAACCCACTAGCCCACCAGGCATAGGTAGAAAAATGCTAGTCACGAAGAAGTGCAGGGGAGTATAACAGTCCCATACCACCCTCAGAACCCTAACTGGGCCTAAATTAACAGCCTAACCCCACTGCAACACCTGGTGTGTGCAGAAAATTATAGTCACGAAGAAGTGAAGGGTATATAGCCAAAACTGACAGCCTAAACCCACTTAACCACCAGCTATAAGCAGAAAAATGCTAGTCATGAAGAAGTGCAAGGAGTATAGCAATCCCCAACCATCCCTACCGAGCCAAAACTGACAGCCTAAACCCATTAAACCACCAGCCATAGGTAGAAAAATGCTAGTCATGAAGAAGTGCAGGAAGTATAGCCAAAACTGACAGCCTAAACCCACTAGACCACCAAATATACCTTAAAACTAAATCAAAGTTTGAATTAAATGTATATTTTTTCAATTCCAAGGCTAAGTTGTGAGGCAGGCAGGAGTCTCCTTGGTTACTAGTCAAATCTACCCTCCAATCTGACTACACTTGGCCATCAACTAAGCTGGAAGGGGTTACGGTTCTTTGTCTAGTAACCAAGGAGACTCATTCCTACCTCAACTATTTCAGCTCTAGATCCTTTCCATAGCACTTCTTCATGACTAGCACATTCTGGTGTTCATCTGTTAAAAAAAAAAAAAAGGCTCTATATCTCTTCCATAGCACTTCTTCGTGATGTGGTAGGTGGTGACGAGTATCATCCACTCACTTGATGTAGTGCTGCATACTTCCTTCGCCTTTATCACGCTTTTTCTGTGTCTGCCCTCCTCTCTTCCTATTTCTCACCATCATCCACTCACTTGATGTAGTGCTGCCTACTTTCTTCACATTTATCATTCTTTTTCTGTGTCTGCCCTCCTCTCTTCCTATTTCTCACCATCATCCACTCACTTGATGTGCTACCTACTTTCTTCACATTTATCATTCTCTTTCTGTGTCTGCCCTCCTCTCTTCCTATTTCTTATGCATCCACTCACTTGATGTAGTGCTCCCTACTTCTTCACCTTTATCATTCATATTCTGTCTTCCCTCGTCTCTTCCTGTTTCTCCCATCTTTCCTGTCACTTTTTATTACTCTTCTTTCCTTTTCAGATGGCTTTACATTGAGTGACAAGCCTAATGGTTTCCTGTAAGCCAGGAAACCATTTGCAACGCTGGGTGGTAACCATATAACCAACCCATACTTGTTCCCTACTTGTCAGCAAGTGGGTTGGCGGAGGGTTAATGCCCCTCACCATAAAACAACTAACTCAAAAACAAACGGCCACCCCGTACAGGATTATGGCAGCTGACTATAGATATATAGATAATTGTAATAGCAGTAGTTGTAGTAGTATAGCGTGTCACACATACCTACTTTCCTCTTTATGGAACAATTCTTTACAAGGAAATCAGTGATGGGTTTACATGTTCTATGCTGATGTAATGCACGAGCGTCATTACCTTCAGATTATTTTTAGATGCCAAGAGGCGGTTAGGTTTTATTGCTCATGGAACGCTGCCTGCTAAGGGGTGAGTAATTGGTCAGAGAGAGAGAGAGAGAGAGAGAGAGAGAGAGAGAGAGAGAGAGAGAGAGAGAGAGAGACTTATTATCATGACTGTCTTGTCCAGTATAGGACAGTTATGGTACATAACTATAGCCTATACAGTGTATATAGTGGCAGAGAGAGAGAGAGAGAGAGAGAGAGAGAGAGAGAGAGAGAGAGAGAGGATTTTAAATCTCGCGGGTCAACTCTTCTATTCTCAACCTCTGTGTTTTATTTAAGTTCTCTTATATCGATTAGCTTTTTAACATTTCCGTATAGATATTGATGTATAGAAACGTACTCTTGAAAAAATTAGGCAAGAAATAAGTATGAGAACTATATTACCAAAATGTAATGAAAAAAATACCTGTACAGTTATGACTGAAAAACATTTTTTTTTGTTAAATTTATGAAACAGACACGTGTGATTTCAATACAGTGATAATTGTGGTATGTCAAAAGTCATATTTGAATGTAATTTTTAGTGAAAAATCGGTAAAATTACGAGTTTGTCCCGAAGGCAAGATTCCCGAATCAGCCGGTATTTTGCTGCTGTGGGTTTGGTGCTGATGTTGAAGTGTGAAGTGTATTTTGATTGTGTATTTTGGTATTTAAGATTAAATGACGATATATTGTGTGTGTATTGGCCACCCAGCCTGCCCTGGCATCTTCTCTGCCAACCAAAACGCTGCAGGTGAGTGTATAATGACAGAGCTGTGAGTAACTGAAGATGTGGCTGACCGTGTGGGATGTCTTCGGTTGACAGATTTGGGTCACCCCTACAGGAATTATGTTGTTGTTGTTGTTGGCGCCTACTCCCATCCGGGAGTTCTTGTCTTTAAACAAGATGGCTTATTTATTTATTTATTATTATTCTTTTTTCAATCTCTATTGTTCATTTCTATGTTGCTCCTTATATTCATAAATACTTCTCTTCGTTTCATTATTCTGCCCACTGTATTTGCTACAACCTGTAATTCATTTTGTTTTAGTATTTCTGTTATTGATTCTTTTCCTTTAATTTCTCTTGTTAAATCTTGGTATGCTTCACATATGAATAAATGATGCTGATTTTCATTCTCTTCTTGGCACATGTCACATATAAGGTTAGGCTCATACCGGTACTTTTTCTTATAATTTTCCTTCACTTCTAACATTTTGGTTCGAATAAAAAATATAATCTTTGCGCTTTCAAACTCTATTTCCTCTAGGTATCTCTGTAGGTCTATTTCTTGTTCCACTGATTCCTTTGTCTTACTCCCTTTTCTCGTGTCTTCACAAATTTCTTCTTTATTTTTTGTCATTATTTTTTCTTTTATTACCCTTTTTGCCACTCTCTCTTCTAATGTTTCTAAGTCTTCAGGTATGCTGTACTTTTCTTTAATGTCTATTATTTCTCTCACGTACTCTCTTTCAAAATCTTCACACTGTTTTATCATCTTTACTTCAACAGCGTCTTCTTCCCTATTCTTGAGTTCAATGTAATATTCAAGTTTTCTTTGATTAATTTTGTGTTCTATTTTTACTTCCTGTGTTTCATATAATAAAGCACATTTCGGTGTTGTCCTTGGTACCTTGATTAATATTGTTAAGTACTGAGTCTGAACATTATTTACAGCTTTCTTTTCTTTTTCTCATGATGTTTTCCCACTTTCCCTTCCAAACAACATTATCGGTAATACTATCTATCTATAGCCCGACGCCCTAATCCCGCAAAGGGTGGCCGCAGACAAAACGCCTCCAAGTCATTCTGTCACCCACCATTTGACTCCCCTCCCCCCAACTCACCCCCCCTCCCTCATATACCTCTCAACTCCATCCCTCCACCTCATCCTCGGTCTACCCCTCCCTCTCCCTCCCTCCACCTCACCTACATACACCCTCTTAGTCAGTCTTTCATTCTCCATTCTCTCCACATGTCCAAACCACCTCAGTGTATTTCTCCTAATCTTTTCAACCACATCCACATCTACCCCACAACGTTCCTTCACTTCTTCATTCGTCAGCCTGTCCCTCCACGTCACTCCACATGCTCCTCTCAAGTAACTCATTTCCACTGCTCTCACTCTTGACTTGTTCCCCTCTTGCAAGGTCCACGCCTCGCTTCCATACGTCAGGGTAGGGATCACAATACCATCATGCAGTGACTTCTTAACTTCCATACTCACCTCCCTATTTCTCATCGCTGCTTTCAGTGTACCAACAACCTTTCTTCCCTGCTGTACCCTTTCACGTACTTCATCCCCCACAGTTCCATCCTTACTCATCACACTACCCAAGTACTTGAATGCACTCACATTCTCCATATCCTCACCATCCAACCTCACTCCACACTCTGTGACTTCATTCCTTTCAAACACCATAACTTTACTTTTGTTTACATTAACTTTCAGCTTCCTCCTCCTACACACTGTCTCAGATTCATTCACCAAACCTTGCAACTCCCATTCATCTTCACTCAACAATACTGTATCATCAGCAAACAGCAACACCGGAAGCTTCCAAATCTCACCCTCATTCAGCCTATACAGTGTATATAGTGGCAGAGAGAGAGAGAGAGAGAGAGAGAGGATTTTAAATCTCGCGGGTCAACTCTTCTATTCTCAACCTCTGCCCTACCTTGTACCTCCTTTACAACCCCATCCATATATATATTAAACAGCCATGGAGACATTACACACCCCTGTTTCAGTCCCACATTGAGATCAAAGAACTCACTCAGCTCACCATCCACTCGCACCGTAGCCCTAGCTCCCTCGTACATACTCTTCACAGCACACAACAATTTCCCCTCCACTCCATATATTCTTAATACCTTCCATATACCTTGCCTATCTATTCTGTCATAAGCTTTCTCCAAGTCCATGAAGGCAGCATACACTTTCCTTCCCTTCTCTAGATACTTCTCCACTAAACATCTTAGAACAAATATCTGATCTACACACCCTTTTCCCTTCCTAAATCCCCCTTGTTCTTCTCCAGCTAGGTCCTCTGTTATATGCCTAACCCTATCAATGAGTATTCTACCATATATTTTACCAGTCACACTAAGAAGGCAAATACCCCTATGGTTACCACATACTTCTCTCTCCCCTTTTCCTTTGTACAGAGGAACAATTATACCTGATTTCCAGTCCTCTGGAACCCTTCCCTCTTCCCAAGCCAATCTACACAACTTCCATATCCACTCCACAACAATCTCACCCCCATACCTAAGCATTTCACCACACACTCCATCAATTCCTGGGGCCTTTCCCAGCTTAATCTTCTTCATCGCTTCCACTACTTCCGACCTACTGATCTCTTCCTCCCTCCTCTCATCTCTTCTTCTCCCAGCCATTCCCCAACCACTTATACTCACACTGCTCTCACTCTCTACATTCAACAAATCCTCAAAGTGCTCCTTCCATCTCCTCAATTTCTCTCTCTTCTCCACCAACAATCTATTATTCCTATCTTTCACTCCCCTACTATTTCCCCTTTCACAGTGCCTTACTTTCTTTACCTCCTTCCAAAACAATTTCTTACTCTCCCTCCATTTCACACTCAGATTCCTCCCAAACTCTTCATCCACTTTCTTCTTACTCTCCTTCACCAGTCTCTTAACCTCGGTGTTGCTGTTGTATTGGTAATACACAAGTATTAAATAATTTTAGTCCAATTTTAATTCTACTTTTTTTCAGTTCTCTTCTATTTATGATGTTAATACATTCATTTGCCGCTACCCTTGCTTTATTTATCATATTTTCCACTTTAATATTCTGTTTCCCTTTTTCTTGTATAATTATTCCCAGGTACTTATGACTTTGTGTTCTTACAATTTCTTTACCATTTATTTTTACTCTTTTTCCCTTGCCTACTAATGCTGGTTGCTTTGTTTTATGTTCATTAATTTCTAGTCTTTTTAATTTTAGAAATACTTCAATTGTGTTTATTGTATCCTGTATTTTGTAATTTTCCTCTATTGCCATGATATCATCTTGAAATATTAATGGGCTTATCCTTACATTTCCTATTTTCCAATTACTTTCTTTTTCTCTCATCATTCTGCTTAGTGAATCCATAGTTATTGAACTTATTTTGGCCCCTAGCACTGATCCCTGTCTTATCATCTCCTGTACATACACTCCTTTACATTCCCCAATTTCTGTCATGGGTATCAATTCATTTTTCATATTAATTTCAT
The DNA here is from genome assembly GCF_032717465.1 of Coenobita brevimanus. Taxonomy (NCBI): domain Eukaryota; kingdom Metazoa; phylum Arthropoda; class Malacostraca; order Decapoda; family Coenobitidae; genus Coenobita; species Coenobita brevimanus. The sequence goes on along the minus strand of NC_137005.1, from coordinate 39,578,241 downwards.
ATATCATTCTCCAGTTTTTACCCTTTATTCCCTTTAGCCATAACTCCTTCATTACTTCCTTTAATACCATTTTGTCAAAGCACTTTGATACATCAAAATATACTGCTGTTATTTCTTTCTTTTTCTGTTGTGCTTCTTCAATAATATTTCTTATAAAAAAATGATGTTCCCTCACTGATTTTCCTTTCCTTGCCCCGCACTGGTAATCACTCATATTCTCCAGCTTTTCTGTCTCCTTCATTTCTATTATTTTCTCCATCATTTTCATCAGGTGTGAGTTCAGTATCAGTCCTCTGTAATTGTTTAAATCTTTCTTGTTACCTTTTCCCTTATATATATTTTTTATGTATGCCTTGTGCCATTCATTTGGTATTATTTCTCTATCATATATTTTCATCATCATTCTTATTATTGAATCCTTCATACTTTTCCCACATCTTTTAATCATTTCATTGCTAATTTTATCTGGGCCAGTTGCTTTACCAGTCTTTAACTTTGTTATTACCATTTTCACCTCTTCCTCACTTAATTTTTCCTCTTCCTTGTTTTCATACATCATTCTCTGATCATACTCTCTAAGCATTCTGTGTATTCCTCATATCCTTTTGTTAAGTCATTTGTTTTGTATATCTCTTTATAGTATTCTGTAACTCTTTTATCTTTTCTGGGTTTCTTATATCACTTCCATCTTTATCTCTTACTACATACTGCCACTGGGGTTTCTTGTTAAGTCTTCTCCTTAACTTCCACAGCGTATCACTATTATTTCTTTTATCATTAAGCTGATTACTAATTTCTTCTCTTCTTCTTTCCTCATTTTCATTTATATATTTTGCTCAATCTCTTTTCTTTCTGTTATAAAGTTTGCTTTTCTGGTTTTATCATTCTCTTTTCTTATTTGTTTCCTTATCTTCCTTTTTCTTTCCATTAATATCTTCACCCTTTTATCTATTCCTGGTTGAACCCTTTTTGACATTCTTATTTCCCAAATGCTTTATCCAGTATATTATACACTACTTCCTTCCACTTATTCCACTCAGTTTCAATACTTTGTTCCTGGTAGTTTACTTTTTTCCACAGCCTCTCAAAAATTTCATTTTTCTCTGTCATTTTTTAAACTTTTCCCATCCTCCTTCTTTTTTAAAGTACCACTTTTTTACATAGTCATTCCTTACTTCTTTCATTTTATCATCCATTGCTATTAATATTGTATTATGATCTGTTTCTTTAACTTCTTTGTTTTTGTATTTCGTTAGCTTGTACATTCCTTCCTCATCTATATTCACATTCTTTCTTCCTGCAAGTTTTTCATTTCCTTCCATATGTCTTTCACTCTCAATATCAATTTTTCTAATACTGTTTTTCTGCTTTCCCAAAATTTTCTTCCTTCAATATTTCTCTTATGTTCCTCATTTTTGTTTCACTCTTTTCATTTACTATTTTGTCTTTTGTTTCTTCATGCACATAGCTGCAGTATTTACCCTTTTTACAATACCCTCTTTCAAAGAATCTACACCTTTCATTTCTTATATGATAAAACCTACATCCATTCCCTTTCATACATTTTCCTTTCTTATAGTACTTGCATTCAATGTTCCTTCTTTCTATGACTGTCTCATTTATTCTCATTATATGTTTGTATCTACACTCTTTTCCAAACTTACAGTTTCCTCTAGTAAAATATCAACATTCCTTTATTTCCTTGCCCTCTTCCAGATTTCTCTGTCTTTTTTGTTGTTTAACTTTTCTGTACTTTCTTTCTGTTGTTCTTTTTCTCCTTCTGCCATTTCTTTTTTACCATTTTCTTTTCTGTCAGTAGCTTCATAATTTTCTTGTTCCTTATGCTTCTCTCTATCAGTTACTGTTACTTCACTATCTATTACATTATCCTCACTGGTTTTCACTGCTTGGCTGTTTTCCCTTCTATTTCATATATTTCACTTTGTTTTTTATTTTCATTTTCTATTTCTATCTCTTTTTGTTTGCTTTCTCCATTATTTTCTATATTTTGTCTGTGATCTGCTCTTTTTCTTCTTTTCCTGGTTTCTTCTTCCATCTTGTCATACTGTTCTTTAAGTTTTTGTTGACTCTCAATATCTAATCTTCTTTTCAATGCAGTGTTTTCTTCCTTTACTACAATTAGGATTTCTCTTAGTTTTTCCTCATTTATTTTTGCTTCTTCTTTTTCAATACTTTCATACATGACCCTTTCTTCCAAATTTTTAATTATTTTCCTCAGATTTTTACATTCTTTTTCTTTTTCACCATGAGAATTTTTCTTTCTATTTTCTTCATATTCTTTTTCTACTTTCTTTTGCATTTCCTCTGCTTTTTCTTTCTCTTTAAACAATATTTCCTTCTCCTTTTCACTTTGTTCATATCTTTCCTTTGATTTCTCCAAATTTTCTTCCATTTTCTTATATCTTTCTGCCATAATTTCCAATTCCCTATGAGCAAGTTTTAATCCCTTCTTTTCCTTGCCTGCTCCATTTTCTCTCTCACCTTTAAGATACTGATTGCATTTATACCTTATATTTACACACTCTCCATTGTCCTTTCTAACTGCCTCATATAATTCACTTGTCATTTTGTGTTCAGTGCAGTGTCTTCTTGACCCCATCTGTATGTGAATCCATTCTTCACATCCATCACACCACATTGCTTTGTCTTGTTTCCTCACATATTTTCTGCACCTAGCACACTTTCTTTTTGTATCTGGAGACTTTTGTGTAGAAGAATTGATTTCCAAACTGTTATAAGTAATGTTTACTGAGTCATTCTTGTCGTCTGTCACCAGTTCATTTTCTCATCCTCGCTTCCCAATTTTCCGTTCTTGTTTTTCAACATTTTTCCGTGCTTCTGTGTCTTTCATTCTTGGCTTCCATTTCTTCCCATTTTCTTGTTGTTTATCCTTCTCCTCCTCACTGTCGTCGTTGCTGCCTGGTGCCTCTGCTGCACCATTATCATTCTTATTGTCTGATCCTTCTGTGGCCCTTCCTTCTCCATTCACCATGTCGTTGCTCTGATATTCTCTGCCAGAATAGTCCTCGGAAGAATCTTGTCCTTCCATCTTCTTGTGGGGTATTTGACTGGTTGCTTGAATCCAAACACTCGTCTTCTTGGTCACTTGAATCCAAACACTCGTCTTCTTGGTCACTTGAATCCAAACATTCGTCTTCTTGGTCACTTGAATTCAAACCCCCATCTTCTTGGTCACTTGAATTCAAACCCCCATCTCCTAGGTTGCTTGAATCCAAACACCGGTCTTCTTGGTCAGTTGAATTCAAACACGTCTTCTTGGTCGCTTGAATTCAAACACCCGTCTTCTTGGTCAGTTGAATTCAGACACTCGTCTTCTTGGTCACTTGAACTCAAACACTCGTCTTCTTGGGCACTTGAATTCACACCTCCGTCTTCTTGGTCACTTGAATTGACTCACATGATTTGTTTATTTCTTTAAAATTGTACTTTTGTTTCTGATTTTTCCACTCTTTACCTAACTCATGTTCAAACTTTTCAATATTTTCTGCTCTGATTAATTTCTCTGGGAAATTATTCCAATTTTCCACCACTCTATTAAAAACGAGTACAGTAAAATATTTCCTAACATTCAGTCTTGCCAGCTTTCTGAAAATTTCTTACTGTGCCCTCTTATATGCAGGCCATCTTGAAAATGTTAACACATGGGCAATGGTTTCCTCTTGTCCACACCAGACACTTGCCGGATGTACCATACATCAAGTTCGGCCTCCTTCAGAGTGAGGCAAGGATGATGTGCTCAGTGCCAAGGCAAGTCAGTGCAACATCAACACGCCATAAACACCAGGCTACCAGGCGAACGCTGTCATTTCTTACCTTCGTTTTTTAAGAAGATCCAGAAGATACTTGATGTTCTTTGGGCTACTTATTATCCCTGTGATGCCGAGAAGATATCCTGATACTCGTCACATGTATTCTGGGTCATTTACAAGCTTGATTCTGTACGGTGGATTTGTTTGTTTGGGTTGACATTCGGAACTATACAATCTTCCCTACCGTACCCTGTTTATGTAGCTCATACAGGTTAAATATTAATGCCTGATTGTTGAATATGATCAGCCTTAGTTTGGATATACGGCTGAATCTCCTTGCAAATCAGCCCTTCAGTTTAACTAAGGCCATTGGTATATACATTGCGTTTAACTAGGGTAGCCCAAGCTGGAAAGGGTTTAGGGATTTTTGTCAAGTTAATATAGACTTAATGGAGAGTGTAAGTGAGAGTTGGAAGGGGAGAGGAGGAGGAGGAGGAGACAAAGGAGTACCGTATATATATATATATATATATATATATATATATATATATATATATATATATATATATATATATATATATATATATATATATATATATATATATATCTACTGCCAGACGCCTCAATCCTGTTTGGGGTGGCCACAAACAAATCGCCTCCAAGTCGCCTTGTCCCCCGCCATTTCACTGCCCTGCTCCCAACTCACACACCCCTTTCTCATATACCTCTCCACCCCATCCCTCCATCTCATCCTCGGCCTCCCCCTCCCTCTTCCCCCCTCCACCTCACTCACATACACTCTCTTCATCAGTCTTTCACCCTCCATCCTCTCCATATGGCCAAACCACCTCAGTGTGTTCCTCATAACGCTTCCTATCACATCCACATCCACACCACAACGCTCCTTTATATCCTCATTCGTCAGCCTGTCTCTCCATGTGACTCCACAGGCTCCTCGTAAATAACTCATTTCCACTGCTCTCACTCTTGACTTGTGTCCTTCCAACAACGTCCAAGCTTCACTTCCATACGTTAGAGTTGTTATCCACTCACTCGATGTAGTGCTGCTGTCGGGTGTCTGCCCTTTCCTCTCCTCCATCCTTCTTTCCTTCCATCCTCTTCTGTCTTCCTTTACTTCATTCTTTCCTTGTCCTTCTGCCTATGGTTAACTATACACTTCCTCTTCTGTCTTTCTTTCTTTCCTTTTCCTTCTGCCTGTGGGTGACTGTACACTGAGTGATAAGCCAAATGGCTTCCTGTACACCAGGAAACCATTTACTATGCTGGGTGGTAACCATATAACCAAATTTTGGCGCCTGGTGGTTTAATGAGTAATTATTGCGCTCCAATCGGATTGAACCAGTGAAGGTTTATATCCAAGGGATGATTGGGGTTGATTGCTCATGTAATGCCACTCAGGGATGAGTGAGGCTGGTCACTCTCATCTTAAATGTCAGGACCAACTACCTAGCCCCGGGCTCCTATGCTCCTCATGGGGCAGTGTAGGATTGGATGATGGATATATATATATATATATATATATATATATATATATATATATTGTAATTTGGTTGGTATAGTTTCTGCCAATAACTGAATTACGAGATTTTGATCCTTTTTTTTTTTTTCAGTATTTTAGGTAATTTAAAGACACTTTTCTATGGCATTTTCATCACAAATTTTTAATGTACTCCAGAAGCTTTGGGTTGGTTAGGTTATATTCTAGAGTAAAACATAAATAATTTGTGACAAAAATGCCATTAAAGAAACATGTCTTAGATTTGTCTAAAAGACCGAAAAAATGGTTCAAACTTTCGCAATTGTGTTTTTGGCTGAAATGATCTATCTGTCTATCTATTGCCAGACACCTCAATCCCGTTTGGGGTGGCCACAAACAAATCGCCTCGAAGTCGCCCTGTCCCCCGCCATTTCACTCACCTGCTCCCAACTCACACCCCCCTCTCTCATATACCTCTCCACCCCATCCCTCCATCTCATCCTCGGCCTCCCCCTCCCTCTTCCCCCCTCCACCTCACTCACATACACTCTCTTCATCAGTCTTTCACCGTCCATCCTCTCCACATGGCCAAACCACCTCAGTGTGTTCCTCATAACGCTTCCTATCACATCCACAGCCACACCACAACGCTCCTTTATATCCTCATTTTACTTTTTTTTTACACATAGTTTGACTTTTTCTGATGGTTTTACATATAAATTGAGTTTTTTTTTTAGATTCATCTTTATCAAAACTGCCACATTTTGCCAGTGTCCCCTCCATCACCACCACGGCAGAGGACGTTAACAACAAAAGCAAGGATAGTAGTTAATGAGGCAGGCCACCACTTTATTTTGCCATGTTTTCCTGTTTTTTCCTACCGGTCCCTTCTAGAATTTTTTAACAATATTTTTGTGTGTGTGTATTTTAAAGTTTTGATGTGTGTTACTGTGTTTCATTTATAATTATAGAATCTTTTGGCCAAGTGGTGAGGATGGAGAACGAGAGACTAATGAGGAGAGTGTATGTGAGTGAGGAGGGGAGAGGGAGGAGGAGGATGAGATGGAGGGATGGAGTGGAGAGGTATATGAAGGAGGATGGTGTGAGCTGGGAGGAGGGCAGTGAAATGGTGGGGGACAGGGTGCCATGGAGGTGATTTGTTTGTGGGCACCCCTTTCGGGATTCAAGCATCTGGCAATAGATGGAATTAAAATCGTATTTAAAAAGCAGTCTTTGTTTATAATCACAACTCTGCCAATTGACACCAAAAGCAGGTCAGCATTTTGTAACACCGGCTGGACAATCATCTAACCTCTTTTGTGATAATTGATCCTGTCTATCTTATCTATCTATTGCCAGATGCCTTAATCCTGTAAGGGGTAGCCACAAACAAATTGCATCCATGTCACCCTGTCCCCTGCCATTCATTGCCCTGCTCCCAACTCACACCCCCCTCTCTCATATATCTCTCCACTCCATCCCTCCATCTCATCCTAACCCAGCTTAATTTAATCTAACCTAACTTATCCTAACCTAACCTACTTCACCTTTACCTAACCTTATCATGGCTATCTTGAAACACCATTTCATCACATATTTCATCTCAGCTTCCTTTATCATAATGTAATTTAATCTCATTTATTGTAACTTAACCTAACCTCATTTATAGCCTAATCTAATATCTTTACACAGACTAATGTAACCTCTCATAAACTAACTGAACCCAGTTTCTTGTAACCTAAACTGACCAAACCTAACCTCATCCCAGTTCTAATCGGACCTGACCTAACCTAACCCACTCAGAGTTATTCACTGTGTAGGAATCAAGAAAAGTGATTAAAAACAAGAGAATCATAATGTACAGTAGTTTCCAATGCCATAAAGTAAGAGTATCCAGTCATACGAGCCTACCCCATTTGGAATCATAATGTAGTTTCAGATGCTGGCCATTAGAGTAGCATAGCCTACATGTGGGTTCTGTTATACCAGCATCTGCTATACAGCAAACCCATGATATGAGAATGGACAATTGAGATCCAAGTTTGCTGATGCCAGCAGAGTCAGTTAACCTAACCCTATTTTTCCCATAAGTTCTATCTATCTATCTATTGCCAGAAGCTGTTATCCCATAAGGAGTGGCCACAATCAAATCACTTCCATGTCACCCTGTCCCCCACCATTTCACTGGCCAGCTCCCACCTCACACCCCCCCATCTCTCATACACATACGCCATCATACAGTACATACTACCCCCCCTCCCCTCCATTATATGAGCATCATATCCGTTATCAAAGCAGTCGTCCATTAACACACCAGTCATATAACAGCACCTGACTGTATCCAGTCTTGTGAGAGTGATTGGGTTCAGGAAATCCCTAACTCTGACGTCATCACAACATTGGTGAGAGTGGGACACAGGCATCTCAGGTGGTGCCTGGCATTTAAAGCATATTTTGTGTGTTTAGGGACAGACAGCCTCCATTATAAAGCACATTTATGCATTTGTAAAGCATCTGAATCAGTCAAGAGATAAGTGATTTTTGTTATTATTATTATTATTATTATCATCATCATCATCATTTTTATTATTATTATTATTATTATTATTATTATTACAGTATTGTTATAAGAGATGGTAATTTCTGTAGGGAGAGGGCAGTGAAGTGGCAGGGGACAAGGCGACATGGAGGGGATATGTTTGTGGCCACCCCTTATAGGATTAAACCATCTGTTAGTAGATAGATAACCAATGGCTTTATTTTACCTGCACAGATGGTGCAGACCTGACCTGCCTGCTATTACCCCAACCTTCCTATCATCAAAATGCAGCAGAGAGTCAGCAGGAAATCAGAAAGGAGTCAAAGAAAATCAGCAAGGAGTCAAAGAAGATCAGCAGGGAGTCAGGAGGAAGTCAGCAGTGTCAGCAGGGCAGGGAGTCAGCAGAGACATGCAGTATAGTTCTTTCACCTGAACTTGGCAAAGATTTTAGTTCTTTTGCAGTTTATTTCCCTTAGCTCAGTGGCAGAAAAAGGCAGTACTAGTGCTCTACATCTTTTCCATAGCACTTCTTTGTGACTAGCATTGTATCCATTCATTACTCTTTTACAAATCAGAATTCTAGTTGGATAGGTGGTAGTTTTGGCCAGAGGGATGGTAATTTTGGCCACAGGGATGGTAATTTTGGCCAGAGAGATGGTAATTTTGGGCCAGGTCAGAGTAAAAGGGGTTTAGTGTGTCTGACTATCAGTTAACTCATAAACAGTGACTCTCTCTCTCTCTCTCTCTCTTTTAATCTCAGGTAATTTTGTGGTTACAGGTGGACGTCACCAGACCTGGCTGGTTTTACTTGAAGGACGTCACCAGACCTGGCTGGTTTTACTTGAAGGAATCCTAATCTTCCTGTCATCCTGAAGCCAGGTAATGAGGAAGTCAAGAATGATTCAGCAGGAAGCCAAGAGTCATGAGGGAGAGCAGGAGGTGGTCTAGAGAGTCAGAAGGAGGTCAGCAGAGTCAGCAGAGAGTCATCAAGGAGACAGCAGAGTCGGCAAGCCAGGGAGTCAGCAGAGTTATCAGGGAGTATATACTGTGGTGACTCATTGCTGCCTCTCAGTGTTGTTGGGGTATGAATGCATTGGCATTGTTAGGCCAGCGTAGGGAAGGGTAGGCCAGGCTTTGGGGAGCTTTTGGGGTGGCTCTGGGTAGGCTGCTGCTGATATTATTTTTTCCCCATTGGCTCTGTGTCTTCTATAGCACTTTTGTTGTTGTTGCTTTACCGTGGTCTGTGTGGCTGAGCAGACCCATCAGCCACAAGCAAGCAGCTGCATTTGTGTGTCAGATGCACTTTGCTAGGGTTGGAATATGGCAAGGTGGAGGGAAAGTGGAAGAGGCTTATAGCCGTAGTCTTAAACTGTGAGCAGGCGTTCACCTTGCCCTCTCTGTAGCTTTTGTTAATCTTAACGCACGAAAGGGAGAGCGTTCCCCGGCAAACAGGAGAGGATTACCACAACGTAGTACTGACATCCACGGAGAGTCTCATAGCACCCCTTCACATGCCCCTTCGTCATATTATATACAGCAGCTTTGTGCAGTGAAAACTATGTAGAATTTGAAGGACCCAATGGTGTGTGTGATATGAACTTTAATTTAAGGATAAAAACATTGTGTACAGAAAGTAAATAAGCTTTTAATAGTTTTATCATTAAAAGACTTCACTGCTTCTCCAGAGATGGTTAATTTATGGCAAGATGAAGACAAAGATGAATTACTGTATTCACTTGCATTTTATTTTTCACTGTTTCTGCCAAGTTGTTTATCAGATATGGTGCATGATCTTTTCATAATTAGTTTGATTAGTTCATGAAATAATTCCTACAGTAAAGAATGGCTGAGTACTACCTAAACAGACTAATCATGCACAGCCAGTTAGTTTGAAATACAAAGTCTCATGTTTGTGTTTGGTAAACTTTAACAAGTCCGCACTATTTTGTTTGGCTTGGCAGTATAGTTTTCTGGTGTATATTGGTGTGGTTTGAACGAATTTGACCTTTATTCATGAGGCTCCTGGTTGGTTTTCAAATTAACCCCCATCCTCTTAGGTGTTTGGGGGACTGGTGGGATATGGGGGTTATGGGTGAGAAAAATGCCAAAAACAAGCATTTGGGGCAGAAATGTCACCATCTGCATGACCAGCCAAGGTGTATTGGTAGGGTTATTACTGACCCCTTGAACCCCCTTGAAGCTATGTCTGACACCAGATTTTTCCTATGGTACAGGCTCTCCAAACCTATAAGCGTACTCTTGCACAGAGTATTCCAGAACAAATGCCAGTCTTTAATGATAAAAGAAGTAAGAATTGCTAACATTAAGAGAGTTTATTGTGTATCAATCTTGGATTTTTTTTTCTTTCTTTCTTTTTTAATAATAATAATAAATCAGTGTTACCAACTGTTTGCCACACCTACCCACACGAAGGGGTGCACTCTCACGCTTTCAAGGTTACCACTTACGTTGAAGGAGTGAGCATCCACTTGGAGCGGGGTGTGAACAGGGTAACTCTGCCCTCAGTTTCAAGACTATGGGCAATAGTCCACAAGAGGATGGTCTGTGTATGGGAGATATGTTGGAGTAGTGGTCTCAGCCTGGACTTTGACTACTTGATCTAAACCACTTTTTATTTTTGGAATTGCACAGTATTTTGAACTTCATAGATTACACGAGAACTGGAGGAGCAATTGGGTAAATATGATTTGCAGCAGATGGGGGATGTGGAAGATGAAAGGGGGTGCAAGGAACAGCATGGTGAAATGAAGAGATGAGACAGGCTGTGGCACAGAAGAAGAAAGCACATACAGTAGTGAGTGGATGAGAAGCGGGTGTGGAGGACGTTGTGAGACAGAAGAGTTATAAGCAGAGAGGGAGAGAGAGGTTAAAAGATTAGTAAGAAGAGAGTGGATGAGGAATTTGGAAGGAATTTGAGTGTAAGGTGGAGGGAATATAAGAAATGTTCTGGAAAGAAGTAAAGAGAGTTGGACAGGGTGCGAAAAAAATTAGTCGGGGAGTGAAAGATAAAAATGATAGAGAAAAAGAGGTGTTTGGTAATCGTAGGGGCATTTGTCTTCTTAGTGTTGTAGGAAAAGTGTATGGTAGGATACTTATTGACAGAGTTAGGGAAATAACAGAAAAATTAGTTGGAGAAGAACAGGGAGGCTTTAGGAAGGGAAGAGGTTGTGTAGATCAGATATTCATTCTTAGATCTTTAATGGAAAAGTTTCTAGCGAAGGGAAAGAAGTTGTATGCGGCTTTCATGGATTTGGAGAAAGCATATGACAGGGTGGATAGACAAGGATTGTGGAAAGTGTTAAGAATATATGGAGTAGATGGGAAATTGTTGAATGCTGTGAAGAGTATGTATGATGGTGCTAAGGCTGCAGTGTGTGCGGATGGTGAACTAAGTGAATTTTTCTCTTTGAAGGTTGTGTTGTAACAGGGATGTGTCATGTCTCCATGGTTGTTCAATCTGTACATGGATGGGGTGATAAAAGAGGTACAAGGTAGGGCAGTGGATGTTGGAGTGGCCCTGGTGAGAGGGCAGTGTTTGGAAACTCCCTGTACTGTTGTTTGCAGATGATACTGTGTTGTTGAGTGAAGACAAAGGGGAGCTGCAAGGCTTGGTGGATGAGTTTGGGAGAGTGTGTAAGAAACGGAGTCTGAAGGTGAATGTAGGGAAGAGTAAAGTGATGGTCTTTGAGAGAGGTGAAGTTAGTGAATGTACAGCGAGGTTGGATGGTGAGGAATTGGAAAATGTGAGTACGTTTAAGTACTTGGGTAGTGTGATGAGTAAGGATGGAGGTTTGGAGGGTGAAGTGCGTGAAAGGGTACAGCAGGGAAGAAAGGTTGCTGGTTCTTTGAAAGCAGTGATAAGAAACAGGGAAGTGAGCATGGAAGTGAAAAAGTTACTACATGACAGTATTGTGATACCAACTCTAACGTACGGAAGTGAAGCTTGGACGTTGTTGGAAGGACACAAGTCAAGAGTGAGAGCAGTGGAAATGAGTTATTTAAGAGGAGCCTGTGGAGTCACATGGAGAGACAGACTGACAAATGAGGAGGTGGAGGAGCGTTGTGGTGTGGATGTAGATGTGATAGGAAGCGTTAGGAGAAACACAGTGAGGTGGTTTGGCCATGTGGAGAGGATGGAGAGCAAGAGACTGACGAGAACAGTGTATGTGAGTGAGGTGGAGGGTGGAGAGGGAGGGGGAGGCCGAGGGAGTGGAGAGGTACATGAGAGAGGGGGATGTAAGCTGGGAGCAGGGCAGTGAAATGGCGGGGGACAGGGTGACATGGAGGCGATTTGTTTGTGGCCACCCCTTATGTGATTAAGGTGTGTGGCAATAGATAGATAGGTAGCTTACACAACACACTGTACCCTTCTGAGCTGAATACACTGTACCCTCCTCAGTTAAATCAGTTGTTTGCCAGCAGCAGCCATAAAGTGAAAACCTTTGGATGTCTCCCTGATCCAAGATAGTTTCATTTTGTTTATAAAGGCTCTAACATTCTTGCATGCATCGGCCTTGGTCAGCTAATGGCGGCTCTCCATGCTGTGCCATCCCCAGCAACTTCCCTATTCAGTCCCTTATCCCTGAGGTCACACTCAATGACCTCGTCCCAGGTCTTTTTCGGTCTGCCTCCTGCAGCCCAACCCCCAGCATCAACACTTTTCACTTCCTGCAGCCAGTTGTTAAATATATATGAGTAATAATTTTAGATGCAATATACAAGGTACATCAGTGAGGAGTTATTTGATTTGTTTTCCTGTACTAATTTTTATTCCTATTTCAGAACACAGGTAGGAGAGAGGTGTGGAAGAGAGGTGGAGTGGAGAGGTATATGTGTGAAGATGGATGGAGGGTGGGCAGCCTGATGGTGGAGGAAAGGGTGACACAGAGAAAGTGGTTGGAGGATGGGCAGCGTGACAGCAGAGGGAAGGGTTGATGCAAAGGAAGTGTCATGGAGGCCACCTGCCTGGGATTAAAGCAAGTGGCCCAAGATAAATAGATACAGTGAGATAAAGTGAGTAGATAAATGAATAAATTGCTTGTTATAGTCTGTGTAGTATTTATGATGGTAATTGGCTACTTTTGCCATATTTGTAGTGTTGGTTATATGTAAAGTGATGTACTGTAATTGGTTTGCATGTATCCATTACTATTATTATTATTTTTATTATTATTATTACCATTATTATTATTATTACTATTATTATTATTAGTATCATTATTATTATTAAAGTGGTTGGTGGGAGCACTCACCATCCACTCACTCGATGTAGTGCTGCTTTTGTGTGTCTGCCCTTTCCTCTCTTCTTTCCTTCCTTCTTCTTCTGTCTTTCTTTCCTTCATTCTTTCCTCTGCAGGTGACTGTACACTGAGTGACAAGCCAAATGGTTTCCTGTACACCAGGAAACCATTTACTGTGCTGGGTGGTAACCATATAACCAAATTTTGGCGCCTGGTGGTGTAGTGGGTAATTAAGGCGCTCCAATCGGATTGAGCCGGTGAAGGTATATATCCAAGGGGTGGTTGGGGTTTATTGCTCATGTAATGCCACTCAGGGATGAGTGAGGCTGGTTATTCTCATCTTAAATGTCAGGACCAACTTGCATAGCCCTGGGCTTCTATGCTCCTCATGGGGCAATATAGGATTAGATGATGATGATTTGTTTCGATTTTGAAGGCTCCAACATACTTGCATGCGTTGGCCTTGGTCACCTAATGGCAGCTTTCCATGCTGCACGATCTACGGCAGTCTCCCTGTTCAGTCCCTTAACCCTGAGGTCACACTTAATGACCTCGTCCCACATCTCTCTCGGTCTGCCCCTCGCATCCTCACCCCCAGTGTTAACACTTCACACTTTCTGCACCCAATTATAATCCCCCATCCTCTCCGCATGCCCAAACCATCTCAGTCAACCTCTCCTCATCACAACACCAGTACACTCCAGTCCCATCCTACCTCTCAACTCTTCCATCTTAAACCCAGCCTCCCCAGATCTTGCATGCAGGGACATATTGCACATTCACCTAATCATATCCTCTTCCTTTAATGCCCAGGTCTTACTACCATACAGCATTACACTCCTAACACATGCTGCATACAAAGACCACTTAGAATGTGGGGAGAGTCCTCTCAATGTCAGGAGAGGCAACAGCACCCTGAACTACTTCCAGCCACTTCTCACCCTAGCCACAGAGCTGCTCCAGCCCCACCTCCAGCACACAACATGTCTCCCAAATAACAAAACTCTTCCACACACTCAAGAGACTCACCAGCAAGTTCAATCCTTTCACGTCTGACAATTTCCACCTGCTCTTCCCAGCACGCTACACACATAAAATCAGCATTATCTCGCAGTAACCATTTACAACGCTGGGTGGTAACCATATAACCAAACCATGTGTGCTCCCTACATGTCAACCAGTGGGTTGGTGGAGGGTTAGTGCCCCTCCCTGTAAAACAAATAACTCAAAGTCAAATGACCACCCTTTACGGGATTATGGTGTCTGGCAATAAATAGATAGTACCTCAAGTACCACTACATCTCTTATGCACCCACTTATCACAAACACTGCACAGGATGGATTTCCCACATCCTTGTGGCAGATTGCACATGGCCACTCTCCCTCTTCTTTGACAGTACCGCCACCAACCCTAGATATCATCACTTTTGTTTTATTATTATTATTGTTGTTGTTATTATTATTATTATTATTATTATTATTGTTATTATTTTTATTATATGCACATAAATATACATGGTATAGAGGGAACGGGGATCGTGATGAAAGAATCCTGATTGATTACGTGCTCGTGGAGAGGTCGATGCTGGGAATGGTTGCTGATACAAGGGTCATGAGAGGATGAGGAGGAGGTCTGTCAGATCATATGATTGTGGTATGCATGTATGCAAATTCAAGCTGAGAGGAGTGAAGTGGATCAGGAGAGAGAGGAGCAGTCAGGGAGAAAGACTGAAAGTTGAGAAGTTGAGGATCAGAGAAATGACAGATGATTACAGGACCAAAGTAGAGGAGGAGTTAGAATTAGTTTATTGGAATGAAATGGATCTGGACAGCCTGTGGAATGCATATAGGGATTGCTTAGTTAGGAATGCTAAAGCGGTGTGTGGTGTGGCAAGAGTAACAACAAAGAAGAAAGGTATGGCATGGTGGGATGAGGTTAAGAGAGCGGTGGAGGAAAAGAGGAAGAAGTGGCTAGAGTGGTTACAGGACAGGGGTTCAGTTGAAGTAAGAACTGAATATGTTGAGAGCAAGAAGCACGTAAAGAGACTAGTGAAGAGGAAAACGAAGGAGGTAAATGATGATCTAGGAAGAAAAATTAATGCAAACTTCTCTAAACATAGGAAGTGTGGAAATGTAGAAGTGAAAGCGGAAAGAAATGTGATGGTGTGAAGGATGCAGGTGGTAGATTATTAACCCATGGAGATGAAGTAAGGACCAGAAGGAAAGAATAGTTTGAAAGCCTGATGAGTGGAAATAGGGAGAGCAGAGCGGCTGTAAACATGATTGGTTTTGGGGGTGTGCAGAGAAGGAATGCAGTGCCAGAAGACATGATACTCACACAGGTGAAGAGTGCTGTGAAGCAGCTGAAGAATGGGAAAGCTGCTGGGGTTGATGAGGTGTATGCAGAGATGATTAAGTGTAATGGAGAGAGTGGAATGAAGTGCTTGTTGGAGATATGTAAGAAGGCATGGATGTATGAAACTGCCTGCAGAGTGGAAAAAGGCTATGATTGTACCCCTATACAAAAACAAAGGTGAGCGGAGTGAGTGCAAGAATTATCATGGCATAAGTTTATTGAGTGTGGTTGGGAAGGCATATGGAACAGTTATAATAGAGAAAGTAAGAGAAATATCAGAAGTCCTAGTGAGTGATGAACAGGGTGGCTTTAGGAGTGGCAGAGGATGTGTGGACCAAATATTTGCAGTGAGACAGATAGCAGAGAAGGCATGTGAGAAAGTCCATAAGGTGTTTATGGCATTCATGGATCTGGAAAAAGCATACGCCAAAGTGGACAGGGAAAGATTATGGAAAGTTTTGCGCATGTATGGTGTAGATGGTAAGCTGCTAGGTGCTGTCAAGAGTTTTTATGATAGTAGTGAAGCATGTGTAAGGGGTAATGGGCATCTAAGTGAATGGTTCATGATCGATGTGGACGTGCAACAAGGTTGTGTGATGTCCCCATGGTTGTTCAATATACAGTACCCTTGCGTCCAGCATGCGTTAGTCCAGCATGATTCGAGTCCAGCACGGTGAGCAATTAATTAGTATTATTTAATACAATTTAATTACTGCAAGACGAGTGTGTTAGCATAACACGCACAGAGCTCAGAGAAGTGGGCCAAATCTGCAGAGTTCACTCTAGCATGATCACCCCCGGTCCAACACGGCCATACTGGACATTCCCATGATGATGATAGCCAATGAAAACTTCTGATCAAGTAGCCTTCCCTGCCCGCTATCGTGACGTGATTGTGATGCCGCCCAATTAAAAACGCTTCTGCTGTCACGTGATGTTTTGTTTACATTTCTCCCGCCACAGAGCCACTCAGTCACATAATTGCATTGGAAGGTGCTTTTTTCTTGCTGCATTTTCTGCCCTTGTTACTGCATTTTACCCTGCTCACGATGCCTAGGAAGCCTTCTGAGAACCCCAAGAAGCGGCGGCACCTCCCTCAGGCCACCAAGCTAGAAAGCATCGAGAGGAAGAAGAAAAGGGAGAGGAAAGTGGACATCGCCAAGGCCTACGACATGAATGAAGCCAACGTGATCATAATAAAAAACTTAAGACAAGATCCTGGCAGCCGAAGGCTATCACACGGCACTTCATACCAGGTTTGCCGAGGATACGATGGTAAATCGGAACGGTAACGTGGTAAAATTGCCGACGATACCACGGGCATTTGGAATTCATCTGGATGGATTCCTGCCAAGGATACGACGGGCAAAACAGTGTGACCAAAACCCAGGCGACTCGACAGAGAATGTATCGTACTGCAGCATTGAACATTTAGCCTGACACTGAATACATATTAATATTTTAGAATAAATATCAATCGTTTTGAAACCCTTCTCATCGGCATGTGTACCAGTTTATAAACAAAGTTGCTTCTCCTTATTCTCTACCGAGTCAGCGACAGCGATCACTTTCTACACTCACGAGACGGGGCTCTGGCAACAATGTGAGGATTACAGGGCTAGGACAGGCAGAAGCAGGACCTTCCATGGCTGTGGACGAAGATAGTGATTCTGAGTGTGATTTCAAAGGATTTATGAGGGAGGTTTGATTTCGAAGGATTTATGAGGGAGGTTGAGGAGGAGCAACAGCCATTACCCGCTAGTGACGCCAGCAGCCATCCTCCGGGGACCCAGTAGGACTAACTACAGCCTTGGATACCACCTTCCATTCCCAGCAAGCCCACCAACACTATCCTAAAAGGTTAGTTATCATTCATTGCACAGTACCATTTATTATAAATACAATAGCACCAATATATGTATAGGTATATGGTAGGTATTTAGGGTGACTTTTCCTTGGGTTGCTGACATAATTCATTTTTCCCCATAAGCTCTATTGTTAGTCCAATACGTTTTTGGTCCAACACGTGATCCATGCATGACGGTATTACCGTGCTGGACGCAAGGGTACTGTATATATGGATGGAGTGATGAGAGAAGTAAAAACACGAGTAATGGAGAGAGGGATGGCGTTGGTAATGAATGGTGATGGATGGAATATCTCAAATTTGTTGTATGGTGACGATGCAGTACTGCTTGCAAATACTGTGCCTGTATTAATAAAAACTTCTAGAAGTACTCCTACAATTACTACTAAAAGTGGTTGTAACTGAGAGTTGCTTCTAAAAGTTCCTCCTAGGAGGACTTGTAGTAGTAATTTTGCTCCTACCATGAAGTGTTACCAGCACAAAGAATCTCTGCTTAATATATTAAAAAAATTACCATTACAAAGCCTTAGAGTATCAGTATGTAGTTTAAAAATGAAAAACTAGTTTTTATATACAGAAACATCTATTTGACCTTATATTATGATTCTTTACGAATGTCGATGAAATGAATAAAATGTAAACACATCGTGTGATCAGCTGATCGTGCCTGCTACCATCGGGGCATCGTGTGTACATGGTACAGTGACCGTCAACAATGGCACAATTTCAAGATTCCACAGCTGCAGATAAGTTCAGGAGAAAGAAACTGGATGGAGGGAGTATACGAGGGACCTTCACAAACCTCTTAACAACGTGTGGAGCAGTTAGAGCACAGGGTGTTTCCGTTATTACATGGCTCACTGATGGCTGCGATGGTCCAAAGTCATCACAATTACACTGCTGCATTTTTCCAGTTGCAAGGTACCTAAATAGTATCAACATTTTCATCTCGGATGTGAGAGGATGGTTTCGATGTGTGGGTCTTTCCAGTACATCTCTTACTAAATCAGTAATAAGCAGAATGCCCTCACGATCGAAACGGTACCTTCTTACAAGTTCTTGATCATCATATTCCATGAATGCATCCTTCCGAGCTCGAAAATTTCTGTGTGGTGGGTGGTGTCGGTCAGCCATGGTCTATGTTGTCTTGTCTCTTGGTGTTTGAGGGATGCAGCTACTGTGTTCACTGTCACTAAAAGCCCTACTAACTCCTTAAAAGTCCTTGTGGAGGACTTTTATTTTTTAGCGATTTTATGAGTAAACTTAGGAGTTGAAAGTAACTTTTAGGAGTACTTCTAGAAGTTAGGAGCCAAATTTCACTTTGAGAGGAACTTTTACTCCTAGGAGTTTTTATAAATACGGGCACTGGACAAGAACTTGGTAGGCTAGTGCAGAGTTTTACTGATGTCTGTGAGCATTGTGCCTTGAGAGTAAATGTAGAAAAGAGTAAAGTGATGGTTATTGAGAGAGAAGGTGACTCCCAGTGTGATGTTACAGTGAATGGAGAGAGACTGGAATTGGTGAGAGAGTTCAAATACCTGGGTACAATGATAGAAAAGAGAGGAAAATGTGCAAAAGAAGTTGAAAGTAGAGTGACACAAGGAAGAAAAGTAGCTGGTGCAATGAAGGCCTTGATAAGAACAGAGGCTTGAGTGTTGCAGCTGCACGAGGCTTACATGAAAGAGTGTTAGTGCCAACTTTAACATATGGGTGTGAGACTATGGTGTGGCATGAAAATGAAAAGAGTAAGAGCAGTGAAGGTGGGACTGCTGAGGAATGTATGTGGAGTACAGAGGGTGGATAGGATACGGAATAATGTGATTCATGAAAGATGTGGAGTGAGGAAGTCTGTGGACACCAGAATCGAAGAGAGTGTATTGAGATAGTATGGTCATGTGGAGAGAATGGATAACAATAGAGTGGTGAAAAAGGTATATCTGAGCAAGTTTGAAGGAGGGAGGAGGCAAGGTAGGCCAAGGAGAAGGTGGAGAGATATGGTGGATGAGTGTGTGAGGAAGAGAAGTTTGGAAGTCAGTGAGGCTAGGGAACTGACAAGAGATTGAGCTGGCTGGCTGGATGTTGTGAGGAGAAGTGCATGATCAGGGATTTGGCACCCCTGTTTAACATGGCAGCGTCTGGATTGACTCTGTTGGATATGTTTATGTGACGCTACACAACGTGGTGAATGTTTTTGGTGTATCCAATAGAGCCAGGATTCTGGGCTTGAATGATGAGTGAATGGAAACATGGCCCATTGGATTGGGCAAATTTGGGCTGTCTGGACATTGCTACTCCTCACCCTGCCCTGGGGTGGGAATGGAGTCTGGATGATGATGATGTTGATTATTATTATTAAAGTGGTTGGTGGAGGCACTCGCCATCCACTCTCTCGATGTAGTGCTGCTATTGGGTGACTGTCCTTTCCTCTCTTCTTTCCTTCTTTCCTTCCTTCCTCTTCTGTCTTTCTTTCCTTCATTCTTTCCTCTTCCCTCTGCTTATAGGTGACTCTACACGGAGTGACAAGCCAAATGGTTTTCTGTGCATCAGGAAACCACGCTGGGTGGAAACCATATAACCAAATTATGGCACCTTGTGGTTTAGTGGGTGATTAAGGTACTCTAGTTGGATTGAGCCAGTGTAGGTTTATGTCCAAGGGTAGTTGGGGTTTATTACTCACCTAATGCCACTCAGGGATGAGTGAGGTTGGTCACTCTCATCTCAGATGTCAGGACTAACTGGCCTAGCCCCGGGCTTCTATGCTTCTCGTGGGGAAACATAGGATTAGATGATGATGATTATTATTATTATTATTATTGTTGTTGTTATTAATATTGTTATTATTATTATTATTATTATCGACGAATGAAGAAGTGAAGGAACGTTGTTGGGTGGATGTGGATGTGTTTGAGAAGATTAGGAGAAATACACTGAGGTGGTTTGGGCATGTGGAGAGAATGGAGAATGAAAGACTGACTAAGAGGGTATATGTAGGTGAGGTGGAGGGAGGGAGAGGGAGGGGTAGACCGAGGATGAGGTGGAGGGATGGAGTTGAGAGGTACATGAGGGGTGGGTGAGTTGGGGGGAGGGTAGTCAAATGGTGGGTGACAGAGCGACTTGGAGGTGTTTTGTCTGTGGCCACCCTTTGCAGGATTAGGGCGTCGGGCTATAGATAGATAGATAGATAGATTATTATTATTAGTTTTATTATTATTACCGTTATATTATTAATGTTATTATTATTATTATTATTATTGGATTGAGCCGGTGCAGGTTTATATCCAAGGGATGGTTGGGGTTTATTGCTCACATAATGCCACTCAGGGATGAGTGAGGCTGGTCACTGTCATCTTAAATGTCAGCACCAAGTTGCTTAGCCCTGGTTCCTGTGCTGCTCATGGGGCAGTGTAGAATTGGATGATGATGAATATATGATTATTATCCATCCATCCATTATCCAGTCCTATGCCGCCCCATGAGGAGCGTAGGAGCCCAGGGCTAGGCAAGTTGGTCCTGACATTTGAGATGAAAATGACCAGCCTCACTCATCCCTGAGTGGCATTATGTGAGCAATAAACCCCAACCATCCCTTGGATATAAACCTTCACCGGCTCAATAAACCACCAGGTGCTGTAAGTTGGTAATATGGTTACCACCCAGCGTAGTAAATGGTTTCCTAGTGTACAGGAAACCATTTGGCTTGTCACTCAGTGTAGAGTCACCCACAGGCAGAAGGATGGGGAAAGAATGAAGGAAAGAAGAGGAAGGAAGGAAGAGAGGGGAGGGCAGACACCCAAAGCAGCACTACATCGAGTGAGTGGATGGTGACCACCCCCACCTACCACATATTATTATTGTTATTATTATTATTACTATTACTACTCATACTACTACTACTGCTGCTTCCACTACCGGTACTACTACTACTACCATTATTATTATTATTATTATTATCTTCATTATTACTGTTACTGTGTTTATTATTATTATTATTATCTGTTATTATTAGGCCTATTCATCATTCTGTTCTTCTCCCCCACAGGTGAAGTGAAGTGATGTCAGGTCCAGAAAACAAGGAAAAGACAGACAAAAGTGTGAAGTGAGAAATAATCAAGAACATGCTTTGTGAAATGGGCCACACACTCATCCTCTTACCAATCAAGCCCCTGGAATCATGAACTCAGAAAAACGTTACCCTCCCCTGTACATGTGCTTTGTGCTACCCACCAGACTGCTGTTATTACTGTGCTACAACTGTGAAAGAGTGTACTTAATACTATGGACTCATTTATCTTGACTACTATGAAGATGTGATTGCTGGTACTATAGGTGTTACTTGTACTACTACCACTACCAGTACCATGACCATAGGTGTGATCCCTACTACTACTACTACAGGACGTGTGAGTACCCCCCTTGTGATGGCAATTCATTTTTAGTCAGTTCGCTTTAACTTGGCCAAATGTTGTTCTTTTCCTGTCTGTTTTACTTAGCTCAGTGGCAGAAAAAGACGACACAATGGCTGTACATCCTTTCCATAGCACTTGCACAATACTATGGCTCTACATCAGGGGTTCCCAACCTTTATTTACCCATTACCCCATTTTCCACACCTCCCTTCACTCATTACCCCTCATTGCTTATGTTTCCACAATTGCATTTTAGCTGCTTAACATTTTGATGCCTAGATTTTAGTTTGAATGTAGGACTTAATTAAAGGTTAGGCTAAAACCAAGAGAGTTATTGCAAGGAGTAATTTATTTTTATTATTAACACTGATACCAAATAAACATGACTTTAAACATTCATCTCTGAATTTTAGTATAGGTCTGAAAGTCTATCATAACTGGTATGATTTTTAGATTTTTTTTTTTTTTTGTTACCTCCCCCATTACCCTTCACAAAAGACCAAATTACCCCACTTGGGGTAATTTACCCCAGGTTGGGAACCCCTGCTCTACATCCTTCCTGTAGCACTTATTCAGACAATACTATGGCTCTACATCCTTTCCATAGCACTTGCACAATACTATTGCTCTACATCCTTCCTGTAGCACTTATTCAGACAATACTATGGCTTTACATCCTTCCTGTAGCACTTATTCAGACAGTACTATGGCTCTACATCCGTCCTATAGCTACATCCTTCCTATAGCACTTACCCAGACAATACTGTGGCTCTGTGTCCATTCCATAGTACTTACTCATGACTAGCACCACAAATGTTAATCTGCAGCTCAGTAATCAAGCTGGAAGGATGATAATTTTAGGCCAAGTTAAAGTGAGCTTCACGTAGTCAAACCTCCTTGATTGCTGGTTGGGTTATTGCAAAACATGCACATTGGCAAAAATATTGTGAATGCATAAAAAAATACAATGTGTATTTACACATCAAGGGGAATTATTTATTCAATATTTGCTGATACTAACAATATACATTTGATTTGACACGTGCCATAAAACTTTCAGCTCTTGATGATGATGTTTGACCCTCTTAAAAAAAAGTACAGCATGTGTTAAAAATCTGCAATGTATAATGACAGCCAAGATTTGTGATTATTTGCTATATCATAATATGATAGGGGTAGGTGGTGGCGACCATCATCCACTCACTCGATGTAGTGCTGCCTACTGCTTTCCTAGCCTTTATCATTCTTTTTCTGTGCCTGTCCTCCTCGCTTCCTATTTCTCCCATCTTTCCTGTCACTTCTTATTGCATTTCTTTCCTTTACAGGTGGCTTTACACTGAGTGACAAGCCAAATGGTTTCCTGTAAGCCAAGAAACCATTTACAACGCTGGGTGGTAACCATATAACCAAATCATACGTGCTCCTTACTTGTCAACAAGTGGGTTGGTGGAGGGTTAGTGCCCCTCCCTGTAAAACAAATAACTCAAATTGAAATGGCCACCCCTTGCGGGATTATGGCGTCTGGCAATAGATAGATAGATATCAAAATATATGAAATAAGGTATATACCATAAACATTTCAGTTCTTGGATGGAAAATAACAAAATAAATGATGTGCTGCTGCGTCATGGGCCTGGAATGGTGTTAAACAGCTGAGGTAAGATTTGCCTAATGTTATTTTGCCTTTACAGATGGATGTGACTGGACTTGGCTGGTTGTACCTGAGGGAGTCCTGATGTTGCTGCCATCATTGGGTCAGAAGTCAGCAGGAAGGCAAGAGTCATCAGGGAGAGCAGGAGGAAGTCAAGAGAGTCAGCAGAGTCATCAGGGAGTCAGCAGGAGGTCAACAGAGAATCTTCAAAGAGTCAGCAAGCCAGGGAGTCAGCTGAGTCATCAGGGAGTATATACAGTTGACTCATTCCTCCTCCCTCACACCCGGTACAAAAAGTGTGTGTGTGTGTGTGTGTGTGTGTGTGTGTTTACCTATTTGTAGTATACAGGAATTGAGCAATGCTCGTGTTGTCCTGTCTCCATATCCACATTTCATCTAGTATACTTTTACACACATGAATGTTTTTCTCCTGCACCACCTCTTCATCTAAGTTGTTCCAAATACTTATGTATTTACCTAATATACCTAATTGTGATATACAGGAAATGTGCTATGCTCGTGGGTTCCCGGCGCTGTTTTTCAATGTCAAATTTAGCTTTAAACTCATTAAAGTTTTTAGACTGGACGATTTCTTTGCCCAGGCTATTCCACAGGTCTTTACATCTATAAGGAAAACTATATTTCTTGATATCCTTCAAGCAGCTTGACTTCTTCAATTTCCTTCCGTGTCCTCTTGTTACTGTCTTATCCCTTACAAACAGATCTTCCTGGTCAATTTTATCTACTCCTTTCATGGTCCTGAACACCGCAATCATGTCTCCCCTCTTTCTCCTTTCCTCAGGCAAATCCATCTTTTCCAGCCTCTCTCTGTATGACAGATCTGCCAGACTGGGGACCATCTTGGTTGCTGTTCTTTGTATTCTCTCAATCTTGTTTATATCTTTCTTTTTGTGTGGGCACCACACTACCGCTGCATATTCTAACCTGGGGTGAATCATGGCCACTATCAATTTTTTCATCATCTCCTCATCCATATAATGAAATGCTACTCTTACGTTAGTCAGGAGTTTATACGTCTCTCTAACTATCTTGTTAATGTGTTTTTCAGGTGACAAACTGTCCTGGACCAGCACTCCCAAATCTTTCTCTTCTCTCGCTTTTGTGATTGGTTCATTACCCATCAAATAATTCAATGATGGCCTCTTGGTAATTTTACCCATTTCCAATATTTTACATTTCTTTGCATTAAATTTCATTTCCCACATCCGACTCCAATCATGTATCCTATCCAGATCCTCCTGCAGCATTTTACAATCCTCCTCAAGATCTTTACATCATCAGCAAACAGACTTGCATAACTGTTCATCTACCATATCATTTATTTACGTAAATCAGGAACATTACTGGCGCCAACACCGAGCCTTGAGGGACTCCACTTGTTACTTCCCTCCATCCAGACATCCTGTCCTTTATTACTGTCCTTATTTGTCTGTCTCTCAAAAAGTCTCTCATCCATTCCAGAAGTTTCCCCTTCAGTCCTCCTATATACTCTAGTTTCCACGTTAGTTCCTAATGAGGTACCTTACTGAAGGCCTTCTCCAAGTTGAAATACACACAGTCCACCCAACCGTCTCTCTCCTGTAGCACATCAATTGCTCTTGAGTAAAAGCTCAACAAGTTGGAAACACATGACCCTCCACTTCTAAATCCAAACTGACATTCAGCCAAAATATTCATCTCTTCCAGATATTTTATCCATCTGTCTTTCAGGATTCTCTCACACAATTTTGCAACCATGCTGGTTAGACACTGGTGTATAATTCAGGGGTTCTTCCCTGTTTCCTCCCTTATAAATTGGTACCACATTTGCCCTCTTCCATTCTTTTGGCACTTTCCCCTCTTCCAGAGAACACACAATTAAACTGTGAATCTTACCCATCAGTTGTTCTCTGCATTCCTTCAGTACCCAATTAGAAATTCCATCAGGTCCTGGGGCTTTCCTTACATCTTGAGTTTCCAGTAATTTATACACTTCCTGTACCTCCACTTTTATATCTTTTATCACTGGAACATTTCTAATCACTGCCTCCCCTTCCACAAACTCCTTTTCATTAGTGAAAACTGATTGGAAACATTTGTTCATTATTTCAGCTTGCATTGCTGCATCTTTATAGACCTCTCCTTCTACTTTCAATCTGGTGATTCCTTCCTTTTGTTTCAGTTTGCCATTAACAAATCTATAAAACAGTTTGGGTTCATCCTTACATTTGTCTGTTATACCTTTTTCAAAATTCCTTTCTTCCTCTCTACATATTCTTGTGTATTCATTTCTAGTTCTTTTATATTCTTCCTTTGTTCTGTTGTTACCTCTCTTTCTCCAGTTGTTCCACGCCTTATCTCTCTCTTTTTTTGCTATCATATGCCTTCTATTAAACCACTCCTTTTTCCTGTTTTCTTTCCCCCTTACTCTTGGTACAAATTTTTCCACTCCCAAATTACAGAGGTCTAGAAAGATGTTCCACTTCCTCTGTATGTCTCTTGTTTCTCTGAATTTTCTCCAATCTGCATTTTCAAAAAATTTTCTCAATCCTGTAAAATTTGCTTTCCCAAAGTTGTATCTTCCCTGCCTATAAAGCTTGTCTCTTGGCTCCACATGTGTGTGTGTGTGTGTGTGTGTGTGTGTATGTGTGTGTGTGTGTGTATCAGTGTGTTGTTAGGCGTGTGTTTGGTCATTGTCAGGCCAGTGTAGGGAAGGGCAGGGCAGGCTTGGGAGAGTCATTAGGGTGGCTCTGTGTACGATGCTGATCATATTATTTTTTTCCCCATCGGCTCTGTGTCTTCCGTAGCGTTTTTACTGTTGTGGCTCTACCCTGGTCTGTGTGGCTGAGCAGACCCATCAACCACCAGGAAGCAGCTGCATTTGTGTGTCAGATGTGCTTTGCTGGGGTTGGAACATGGCAGGGTGGAGGGACAATGGAAGAGGCCTAGTGCCCAAGAGCATGATGTGTGTATGGGAGATATGGAGGAGTAGTCTCTGCCTGGACTTGCACTGCTTGATGCCAGCCATGTTTAATTTTCAGAATTGCACTGTATTTTGAACCTCATAGATTACATAATACACTGTACCCCTAATGAGTTGAATCAGTTGTCTGCTGCAGCAACCATAAAGTAAATGTTTTGGTTTGTCACCCTGATGCCACATCATTTTGTTTCGTTTATAAAGGCTCCAGTATGCTTGCATGCATCCGCCTTGGTCACCTGATGGTGGCTGTCCATGCTGCTTAATCTATGGCAGCCTCCCTATTCAGTCCCTTATCCCTGAGGTCACTGTGACCTCGTCTCAGGTCTTTTTCAGTCAGCCTCTTGCAGCTGTACCCCTAATGTTAACACTTGTCACTTGCTGCAGCCAGTTGTTAAATATATATGAGTAATAAAGAAAATTTTAGGTGTAATATACAAAATATATCATTAGGGGAGTTATTAGATTTTTTTCTTTTTTTCCCTACTAATTATTACCCCTATTTCAGAACACTGGCAGGAGAGAGAAGGTGTTGAAGAGAGATGGGGTGGAGAGGTATACCAGTGAAGATGGATGGAGGCTGGGTGGCCTGATAGCACAGGAAAGGTTGACACAGAGGAAGTGGATGGAGGGTGGGCAGCCTGATAGCACAGGAAAGGTTGACACAGAGGAAGTGGATGGAGGCTGGGCGGCCTGATAGTGAAGGGAGTGTCATCATGGCCACCTGCTTTGGGATTAAAGCATCTGGCCGAAGATAAACGGATGCAGTGAGATATAGTGAGTTCAAAAAAGAAATTGTTATGTTAATGGGGGCGCTCACCTTCCACTAACTCGATGAAGTGTTGCTCTCGGGTGTCTGCCCTTTCCTCTCCTCCATCCTTCTTTCCTTCCATCCTCTTCTGTCATTCTTTCCTTCATTCTTTCCTCATCCTTCTGCCTACAGTTAACTTTACACTCCCTCTTCTGTCATTCTTTCCTTCATTCTTTCCTCGTCCTTCTGCATACAGGTGACTTTACACTCCATTTTCTGTCTTTCTTTCATTCTTTCCTCCTCCTTCTGCCTGTGGGTGACTCTACACTAAGTGACAAGCCAGACAGTTTCCTATACACCAGGAAACCATTTACTACGCTGGGTGGTAATCATATAACCAAATTTTGGCGCCTGGTGGTTTAGTGAGTAATTATTGCGCTCCAATCAGATTGAGCTGGTGAAGGTTTATATCCAAGGGGTGGTTGGGGTTTATTGCTCACGTAATGCCACTCAGGGATGAGTGAGGCTGGTCACTCACGTCTATAATGTCAGGACCAACTTGCCTAGCCCCGGGCTCCTACGCTTCTCATGGGGCAATGTAGGATTGGATGGTGATGATGATGATATGTTGGCCTATGTCAAATTTGTAGTACTTGATAATGTAAAGTACTGTAATGTATTTTGGGTTTACTCTGTTATTATTGTTATTATTATTATTATTATTATTATTATTATTACTGTTATCCATCCATCCGTCATCCAGTCCTATGTTGCCCCCTGAGGAGCATAGGAGCCTGGGGCTAGGCAAGTTAATCCTGACATTTAAGATGACTTACCATATTAAAGTTGGGATATATTGTTCACGTAATGCCATTACCCCGTTAATTTCATCCATACTAAATGCTCTCAACTCTCCAACTCAAATTCTTCCCGCTCCTTCTGGCACCTTGCCAAAAATCTTTCTAACAACTTTACCTCATCATCCTTCCCTCCTCTTTTCTGCTCTGATGGTTCTGTAGCTATTTCTTCTAATGATAAAGCAGATCTCTTCGCACAGACTTTCTCCTCCAATTCCACCTTAGACGATTCCGGTGCTGTTCCTCCATCACTTCCCCCCTCTGACTTCCTCATGGCTGACATTAAAATTTCTTCAGTTGATGTATTTTCTGCCATCACTGGCCTCAGTACTAACAAGGCATATGGGCCTGATGGAGTCCCTCCTGTTGTTCTCAAGAACTGTGCTTCTGTGCTTACACCCTGCCTAGGCAAACTCTTTCGCCTTTGTCTGTCAACTTGTACCTTTCCTTCTTGCTGGAAGTTTGCTCTCATTCAGCCAGTCCCAAAGAAGGGTGACCACTCCCAACCCTCCAACTATCGTCCAATTGCTTTAACGTCCTGTATTTCAAAAGTTTTCGAGTCAATTCTCAATAGAAAAATTTTAAGCCATCTTTCCTATCACAACCTTCTTTCCGATCGTCAGTACAGGTTCCGTCAGGGACGCTCCACTGGCGATCTTCTCACCTACCTTTCAGACTCCTGGTCATCCTCCTTTCAGGACTTTGGCAAAAGCTTGCCATTGCACTTGACATCTCAAGGGCTTTCGATCGAGTCTGGCATAAATCTTTAATTTCCAAACTGCCCTCCTACGGTTTCTATCCTTCTATCTGTGCCTTCATCGCTAGCTTCCTTTCTGGTCATTCTATAGCCGCTGTTGTAGACGGCCATCGTTCTTCTCCTAGATCTATCAACAGTGGTGTTCCTCAGGGCTCTGTCCTATCACCAACTCTCTTCCTTTTATTCATCAATGATCTTCTAAGCTGTACATCTAACCCTATCCACTCATACGCTGATGACTCCACCCTTCACCTTTCCATTCGGTTCCCGCAACGCCCATCTCAACAGTTCAACAAACAAGGGATGAGGCTATGGCACACCTAATGTCTGACTTGGCTCGTATCTCTGACTGGGGTAAAAATAATATGGTTGTCTTTAATGCATCTAAGACTCAGTTCTTACACCTATCAACCCGACAAAATCTTCCACAGGTATACCCACTAATGTTTAATAATATTCAGCTTAATCCTGCATCATCCTTGAACATGCTTGGGGTTTCATTTACTCGGGACTTATCTTGGAATGATCATATTACATCTCTTGTAAAATCTGCTTCCAAGAGATTGGGTGTGCTAAGCCGACTCCGCTCTTTCTTTACCCCTGCACAATTGTTGACTCTATACAGGGGTTTTATCCGCCCCTGTGTGGAGTACAACTCTCATGTGTGGGGAGGCTCCCCACATACAGCTCTTCTCAATAGGTGGAGTCAAAGGCTTTTCGTCTCATTAACTCTCCTCCTCTTACTGACTCCCTTCAACCTCTGTCTCCTCGCCGCACTGTTGCATCTTTATCTCTTTTCTATCGCTACTTTAATGGTCACTGCTCCTCTGAACTGTCTGCGTGCATTCCTCCACCTCTACGACGGGCGCGTAGCACCCGTCTGGCAGCAAACTCTCATCCCTTTTCTGTCCATCTCTCTAATGCAAGAGTTAACCGTTACTCCCAGTCTTTCATTTATGCAACAGGTCAGCTCTGGAACTGTCTCCCTCTGTCTGTATTTCCTGCTGCCTATGATCTCCAGTCTTTCAAACGCAGTGTGTCCAGGCACCTCAAAATGATCGGATCTTGATTTTGGCCCTCTATTGTATTTTGTTTTTCTCTTGGAGGGAACTGTTACTGCAGGCTCATGGCCTTTGGTTCCTTCTTCCTCGCATAAAAAAAAAAAAAAGATCGAGTGACTAAGATATTGAATTATGTACATGTATATGACTGGTTTTGTTGTTATTTCTATTATTATTATTATTATTATTTCAGGGAAATGTCCCAGGCTTCTAGACTGGCTGACTTGTGAATATTATTAAATCTCTCGTGGCTCCTTGCTTCTTCCATTCAAGAGCCTGCACTTCACGCATTCCACGCACAAGATGGCGCCACCGCTGCATTCCTGCGAAGACGAGAGGTCAAGAGGACGACACTTGCTTTTTGTTTGTTTGTTTACTGTAATTGCTTAAAGTTGTGATCCCTCCAACTTGAATGCTCAGTTGTAACTATAGATAACTAGAATACGATGCTAGTCACGAAGAAGGGCTATGAAAAGATACAGAGCTCGTAGTATTTTTTTCTTTTAACTAAGATACATGAAATAAGCTGCAAAAATACGAAAATACGAGCTTACTTAATGTAAATGAATTATAGTACGTTCAAGATGGAGGGAAGGCATTTTGTATTTTGTTTGTGATGTTATAGTGTCTCTCAGGATCCTAGGATCCTCTCTCGGCTGAACCAAATTGTCTGGCGTCAGCTGGAACATGATGCTAGAGTTATGTCGGTCGTGAGGGGGTTAATGGTGACAGTATTGACACTGTCAGGCTCCTATGACTCACTCAGTCGAATAAAATCGTCTGAGTCAGCTGAAATGGGGTACTAGAGTTGTCCCGAGCATCACTCAGGGGGTTAAGATTCTTAACCCTCTGGTTCTTGGGACAGCTCTAGTATTCCATTCCAGCTGACAGACGATTTTGTTCGGCTGAGTGAGTCATAGGAGCCTGACAGTTACTACACTGTCACCATTAACCCCCACATGACCGGCATAACTCTGGTATATCATGTTCCAGCTGACGCCAGACAATTTGGTTCAGCCGAGTGGGTCTGGGGCCTGGGGGGGGCTATATCAATTTTGCCATAGGAGGTATACCAAAATTGGACTTTTTAATAAAACCCCCTCCTCTCTCACTCCCTGTGTTTTGTATATGTCCCTCTCTGTCTGCCTGTGGTGTGTCTGTGTCCCACCCCCTCTGTGTGTGTGTGGTGTCTACTGTGTGAAGGTGGCTGTGGCTATGTACATGTCTTGGTGTGTGTGTGTGTGTCTTGATGTGTGTATGTATGTAGTAGCGTGTGTGTAAATGTCTTGGTGTGTGTGTGTGTCTTGATGTGTGTATGTATGTAGTAGCGTGTGTGTAAGTGTCTTGGTGTGTGTGTCTTGATGTGTGTATGTAGTAGTGTGTGTAAGTGTCTTGGTGTGTGTGAGCTGAAGTGTAAGTATGGGGCCTTGTGGTTTTAAGGAAAGCCTGCTACGCAAACTTCCCTCAGCCACATTTTAAAGAAACCTCTATCACACCGGGAGTTGAACCCGGGTCCTCCTGATCAGCAGGCCAGCACCATGCTGACCATGCCACCGCGGCCCTATTAGCATACCGGCTAAAACTTCTTCTGTATTTTATTTCATTACGTTACAAAAAATGGGAAATTGAACTATCATGCACAGACTAAACTAAATTGTCATGTACCTATTAATGTCGCTTTAAGAGGAGATATTTCGAAATTTCCTGAGATACTTGGAATACCTAAGCCTGCAGTTTAATGCTAATCATGAACAAGTGCTATGGAAAGAATATAGAGCAGTTGCTACTTACATAAAGGGAGAAAGTAAAAACTGCAATTTATCCTGCTATCCAACGGCAGGACTTAAACGATTAACCATATATTACATAAACTTAACACACTGAGTGACACAGAAACTAAACATATGATACAAATTCTTTAATGAAACTTATAATGAGAGTACAAATGACAAAATATACACTGAACAGGAAGACAGTACAGTAATCTGTGGTCATACTCTGAGAATGAAAGCCTATCTGTTGTACCGATTTATAAACGGAAGAGATGAATCGCTAAATTTGATCCACAGTAAAAAATAATAATAATGATAATAATAATAATGAATACATAAAACAATAAAGACAAACCATATAGACTACATCTCCACCCTAAACTGACAAAAACCTGGCATCTCTCCACCTTGAATGCTGAGCTGTTTCTAGAGATAAAGACTAGATTATCATGCAAATCACAATGAAGATCTATGGGGAGGATGCAAAACCATAATACTGTCTTATTCTGCCACTTAGATACAGGAACTAAGCAGCAGAAGGACTAAAATTTGTCAAGGTGAGCCAACTACAATGACACAGATGAAGTCTGAGATTATATAATGTGTAATCATGAACTGATTGCATCATTCAGTAAAGATTACAAAAGGAAAAGCTATCAAATCTGAAAGTGTAAGTACTATACAAGATATGATTAACCTTGTACATCCATATTCTGAGATATGCTTCCTATATCATAGCCTACACACAAATCCATCCCCCTCAACAGTAATGGTATATTCCTGCTGTCTCCTGACTTCCAATCAACTTACGAAACCTCTCTCCTAATTACAGTACAGTAATATGTTAATGAAGGCTGCTAGTAATTACCTTCAGTATGATAATTCTTATTTAAAGGTAGCAACAATGGCTAATGAAGGATGTAAGGTATGCTGTCCTTCCAGTTCAATATACTATATCTCCAATCAGGCTTTATCCAGTGTCTCTCCTACACATGTTAAAGAATGTCATATGGGACTCTAAGTTTGAAAAGTCTCTCCTATGCTGATTAACATAGTTTAAAGGTAACAAGAATGGCTTAATGAAGCCTGTCCCTAACCCCTTCAGTCCAAAAGCTCTCCTATCAACCTTTAATTACTTTCCTACTGAACAGGTTCCTGAAGGTTGTAATGTGACCCTTCCAGTTTGGAAAGTCTTACCCAAGCTGAATAACAGTCTTAAATTAGCAAGAATAAAGGCTAATCATTGGAGCAGTTTGTGCCCTGTAATCCAAAAGATGTAGTTATATTCTCATTTTACTATCTATTTCTACCACCAGACCATCATA
Source organism: Coenobita brevimanus (assembly GCF_032717465.1). NCBI lineage: Eukaryota > Metazoa > Arthropoda > Malacostraca > Decapoda > Coenobitidae > Coenobita > Coenobita brevimanus. Next base: position 39,545,369 of record NC_137005.1, on the reverse strand, counting down.
TCTAACTTGAGACAGACATATAGTACTGTATTAAAGGGATTAATGGAGGAAGAACAGGGCTGAAGAGTATTGTATCGGTGCTGTAATAAGAAGGGGTAGATTGAATGACGGGGCATGTTGAAAGGATGGAGGATGGCAACTGGACACAGAAAATGGCTTGGAACAAGGTCATAGAGTGTGACATCAGGGATAGGAGGCTGATCACAGAGGTTGCCAGAGGACTAATCCCAACCAGCTAGGACCAATGGACCACATAGCTCTGAAGGGCAAGGAGAGACCTCGTATACGCTACCTTCGTGGGGGCTCGAACTGTCAACTTTATGGTTGTGAAGAGCAAGCGCTACTACTGAGCTACTGCAATCGAGCAGCATGGAAAGTCGCCATTAGGTGACCAAAGCCAATGCATGCTTGGAACCTTCATAAATGATACGATATAACCCCTCCAGTTCAAAGTCTCTCCCATGCTGAATATCATCTGAAGGAAGCATGAATAAAATCAGTTCATCTTTCAAGTGTGTGGTTAAAACTGAAATCCATCCACCCATCCATCATCCAATCCTACGTTGCCCCATGAGGCGCGTAGGAGCCCGGGGCTAGGCAAGTTGGTCCTGACATTTAAGATGAGAGAGACCAACCTCACTCATCCCTGAGAGGCATTACGTGAGCAATAAACCCCAATCATCCCTTGGATATGAACCTTCACCGGCTCAATCCGACTGGAGCACAATAATTACCCACTAAACCACCAGGCGCCAAAATTTGGTTATATGGTTACCACCCAGCATAGTAAATGGTTTCCTGGTGTACAGGAAACCACTTGGCTTGTCACTCAGTGTAAAGTCACCCACAGGCAGAAGGAAGAGGAAAGAATGAAGGAATGCAAGACAGAATTGGGAGTGTAAAGTCACCCGTAGGCAGAAAGACGAGGAAAGAATGAAGGGGAAAAAACTGAAATAAAATACTTAATCCATGGGTCTTTGCATCTGGTATTGTATTTTAATCCTGTTAACCTACTATGCCTGCCCATGTACAGGATCACATTCGACCTTAAAACCTAGACAGATGGTGTGAATATCGGGGGATTTAAGTAGCACTGCTTACTCGAGTTTAAAGGGACATCTTGGTCACCTGGAGATACACACCGCCGTATATCATCCTTATAGCTAATAATTACAACTTACATCAGCCGACTACACCTCTCGATAATGACAGCAAACACTGATAAACACATGGGCATAGGAATTACCATAATAAGAAGTAGACTAACACTGTAAAGAATAAATTCTTCACTCACCTCCAGCATCTCTCAACGTCGCTCCCATAATGCACCAGTGACGTCACACTTCAAATTAAACATTTACTTATTAAATTTTAAGAAGAAAATTTCGTGAATATATTATCTGTCTTTTAAACATTAATTTTCGTGCAAACTGAATAGAGAGGTACCAAGTAAAGTGTTTCTTGTTAAATTAAAGATAACCCCATGAATCAGTGGCATCATCATCTCTCTCTCTGAAATTCCATACAGAGTACCAGAGTAGGATCACTATTTACTGTCCTGCCGATATATCTCTACAGTTTTACAAGGGGATTTAAGAATAAACGGCCTGGTGGTGGTGGCAGGGGATAAAATTTTGCGATACCAGTCTCTAATCTGCTGCCATTCCCAACAGAACCTGAGCATAATAGACGAGAAATTAGCCCAGGTTGATGCAGCAATTCTTAACTCAAAATTGCCCCAAGAACAACTTTCTGAAGTTTGTCAAACATTTCATGCAACACCCTGTATGGGAAATTTGGATAAAATATTGGTGATATAATTCCCTAACTGTGTGCCATTCCCAACAGAATCTGAGCAGTCTAATAAGTCCACGCTTTGAAGGTTGGGTTGAAACAGGGATATGTCATGTCTCCATGGTTGTTCAATCTGTACATGGATGGGGTAATAAAAGAGGTACAAGGTAGGGTAGTGGATGTTGGAGTGGCCCTGTTGAGAGAGGGTAGTGTTTGGAAACTCCCTGTACTGTTGTTTGCAAATGATACTGTGTTGTTGAGTGAAGACCAAGGAGAGCTGCAAGGCTTGGTTGATGAGTTTGGGAGAGTGTGTAAGAAACGGAATCTAAAGGTGAATGTAGGGAAGAGTAAAGTGATGGTCTTTGAGAGAGGTGAAGTCAGTGAATGTACGCGAGGTTGGATGGAGAGGAATTGGAAAATGTGAGTACGTTTAAGTACTTGGGTAGTGTGATGAGTAAGGATGGAGGTTTGGAGGGTGAAGTGCTTGAAAGGGTACAGCAGGGAAGAAAGGTTGCTGGTTCTTTGAAAGCAGTGATAAGAAACAGGGAAGTGAGCATGGAAGTGAAAAAGTTACTACATGACAGTATTGTGATACCAACTCTAACGTACGGAAGTGAAGCTTGGACGTTGTTGGAAGGACACAAGTCAAGAGTGAGAGCAGTGGAAATGAGTTATTTAAGAGGAGCCTGTGGAGTCACATGGAGAGACAGGCTGACGAATGAGGATATAAAGGAGCGTTGTGGTGTGGATGTGGATGTGATAGGAAGCGTTAGGAGAACACACTGAGGTGGTTTGGCCATGTGGAGAGGATGGAGGGTGAAAGACTGACGAAGAGAATGTATGTGAGTGAGGTGGTGGGGGAAGAGGGAGGGGGAGGCCGAGGATGAGATGGAGGGATGGGGTGGAGAGGTAAATGAGAGAGGGGGGTGTGAGTTGGGAGCAGGGCAGTGAAATGGCAGGGGACAGGGCGACTTGGAGGCGATTTGTTTGTGGCCACCCCAAACGGGATTGAGGCGTCTGGCAATAGATAGAGATAGATAGAAGATTAAATAACTAAAGCTAACACTGATTTGAACTAATACACATCTGGTCCACAGGTCGTGCTGGAGTCTGCTGCCTTGTTGCTGCTTCCTTGCCACACTGGTCATACCCTGCTGAAGTTGGGTCTGCCCTGCCGTGAGAAGCCTGACGGTGGTGTGGTGTCTTCCCCTACTCTGAGATGCCTGGTGGTGTGGTGGTGGTGGCGGCGGCGGCGGCGGCAGGGTGTTGTGTCTTCCCCAGCCGTGAGATGACTTGCTGCTGCTGCTGGTGATCTGCCCTGACCTGCCGAGAGAAGCCTGGTGGTGATGGTGTGATCTGCCTTGCAAGTCGGGTCGCTCCCCTCCAGGATGTTCTGTGGACAAATGCTACTTTTGAATGCATATTTTATATTGCTGTCTCTGTTAATGTATTCTATACTGAAGTATTAATAATGAAAACTTAAATTTTCTGTCTTGTTTCATTACCTTTTTAACTGTGGCTTTGACTTAATATAGGTGATAAGTATATTGCGCTCTGCAGTCTTGTGTGTTGTGGGGACGGCTTTTGTGATGAGCTAAGACATTCTGATCGCTTCACCAAATTACTGCTCAACCGTGTGATCAGTGGACATAAAAGATTATACAATACAATGATATACAGCTAAGCATAAAAAAGGTTATGGGAATTCTCCACCATGCAATCAATGGACCTAAATTAAAGCCTATATTATAAAGCTAAGCCTGAAGAGGGTTGTGGGAAGTAGATAAGGATAGACACTGGTAATGTTCACTGAGCCGTGCCCGCAACACACAAGAACTGAGTGGCGTAATATATGGACCACCTTATATAATGAGAGGCCGTAAGTGTGTGCTGACCCACAAACTTGCCATCAATGCCTCATCATAACTATTATTGTGTCTTGTAGGAAGCACAAAGAAAACAGGCCACAGAATACCTCCTTGTCTCTTGTTCCTCCTACACAAACATACACGCCTTTCACTTTAACTTGGCACAGAGTTTCATTTAAAGCATACCAGAATGTCACGCAGATCAGTAGCAGAAATAGACAATACTAAAGCCCTACATCCTTTCCACAGCACTCATTCGTGACTAGCATCATATTCCAGTGATAACTATCGCTACTACTCGGCAAACCGTATGGAAACTATAAGCTATCTGTCTATCCATCTATCCATAGCCAGACGACTTAATCCCGTAAGAGGTGGCCACAAACAAGTCGCCTCTATGCCACCCTGTCCCCCGTCATTATGCATCACTCCCCCTAATTCACACACACCCTCTCTCATATACATTCCAACTCCATCCTCCACCTATAAGTAATTAATTAAAACAACCGTGAATTACTGTCGCACAAGCTGAGCCCTAATCTTACCCAACACAAACACGAAGAAGCTTTAAAGAACAGAAAACAATACCTTGATAGCAGAAGACACTAAGACCACAAGTACTGACAGCCTACACCAAGAAATATAACTAATTTCAGTCAGAGACCAAGTGAATATGAGAGGCACACAGTTCATCACTTCAGCTCAAGATCCGTCCCACCCTTGTAACCTTATGTTGCATCATCCTCTCCACAAAGAAACAAAATCGAACAACCGCCCAGCACTACACAGATTATCTTAGCAACATATCCCCTCCTCCATCCGACTCTACACTTCCCAGACACATACATAAACACACAGACACCCCAGCCAGTCAAAACTTTCTATACCAAACACATACATAAACACACACACACCCCAGCCAGCCAAAACTTTCTATACCAAACACATACATAAACACACACACACCCCAGCCAGCCAAAACTTTCTATACCAAACACATACAAAAACACACACACACCCCAGCCAGCCAAAACTTTCTATACCAAACACATACTGTACATAAACACACACACACCCCAGCCAGCCAAAACTTTCTATACCAAACACATACATAAACACACACACACCCCAGCCAGCCAAAACTTTCTACCAAACAGCATCCTTCA